>NC_051847.1:118128609-118133623 GCF_002237135.1 Teleopsis dalmanni
TAAACTAAAAATCTTGATAGAATGGTATTTTGTAGAGTTTTTGGTACTACATGAAAGAATGTTCTTTGAGGGTACTGATTTAACTGCAGAATATATAAACATGTTAAACGTATTTAAAATAAGATGAAAATTATCCTACCTATTCAATATACTGATGACACATTAAATAAGCAATAAAGCTAAAGCACAGTGCCAAATGAAGGTGGTAAAAATAAAAGTTAAATTAATTATTGGAACCTATCATCACAAAATTTAAAATCACAACAAAATCGAATTTATTGATAGGAATCAAACATGTATCTCTATCATGTTTATAAATATTTTAATTAACTTCAATCTTAAAAATTCATTTCAACATTTATTTTAAATCAAAAATACTTTGGATTTGTTAGTATTTATAACAGCGAAACAATTGTTAAACTGAAAAAAAATTCCAGTTAACATTAGGGCGAACTAGTTAGCAGACTTGAGGGTGTTTCACCATTTATTCTATTAAAAATTCTTTTTTAACTTAATGAAATAAAATAAAAAAGCACATATAAATTTAAAATGTTTGCGCTTGTTGCAGACAGAAAGAAGCATATCTAACCAACTTGCCAACGATAGACTTATGGCGAAATGGTGGTAGCGGAATCCACACTTTGTCTATACGTGTTTGGGTTTAATGGTGCTACTGCGACTACATAAACTGGGGGATGTTATCGATTTTATGAAAAGCGCTATCAGACATCAGTGTTTTTTTCTTTACTTTTTTTATTGTGTTAATGAATGCTAAATAAATTGAATAAAATTCAAGATATAAGACATGATTAAAATAATTTGAAATAAATTATGTAAAGTCTGACAATAATTTGATTTATTATATTTATACACTTAAATATATAAGAAATTATTAAAATTTATTTTAAAGAAATATAAATGAAAATATTGTTAAAAAAATTTATTAAAATATTATGAATTTAAAATGACTAACTATTTAAATAAAATTAAAATAACTATATGTGATTTAATCAAATTTAACTTATTTTTAATTATATTATTATTTATTTTAACATGTACAATCATAAAATGTTATTGTATTGAGATGAAAACTGTAGCCGTCAACATTCATTCAACGCAACAAGCTGGAATTGAATTTGAAAACATTGACATTAGAAAATGATATAGAAAGAAAATAATTTTTCCAGAACAAATTTCAAGTTTCCGGCTTAGGAAATTAACAGAACACAATAAATAATTTCCGAATAAAAATATAGCCTCTGTGTCTTTAATTCCGCTCAAGCAAGAATACTATTTCAAGCACAGAAACCCGATATAAAACTATACCCAGGTTAAGCGGTATAATAAAAGATCCAATATGAGTTTTTCGCTATTTCGAAACTTTTAATTTTTTAAGACCTAAGACTCTAAAGCATAATTTATTCCTGAATGTAATATAGTATTATAACTTTGTATATTTGTACACCATTGTACACAGATAACCTCCATTAACTTCTCATTGTTTTAGGATTATCTATTATAACTTAATATTATGGCTTTGTGTTTACTCTTTTTCAAAAATTTGTTTTATTTTAGTTGGTTACTATCTTCTGTGCTTTATACAGATTCACATCTGTGCTTTTAATTTTGGTCAAAGATAATCCAGTTAACTGATTTACTGTAAAAGATAAAAATATATGGAACATAAGTAGGAAAACGCATTTTATGTGCAACATTCACTATTTAGAGAGAACATTTTTTGATGTTTAATGTTTTTTATTTAGCGGGTTCGTTACATCGAGCATTTATTAAATTTGCTGCATTGCAGCAAACAATGGTCTGGATCCACTTTACCTAGACGGTACGGATCACAAATTAAAGTAATTGACAACTCATTATATTTGGCAACGTTTTATTTGTTGTTTTACCTTTTTACTAGGCACTAATATTTTTCTTCCAACATATTTATTGCAAATATAAGAGGTAAAGTCACTCAAAAAGAAGAAATCAACAAGGAATGATCTGAATCCAATAACATATTGATACATACCGTGACGAACTTTAACGTCACTTTCTTAAAATGTGTAATATCGTGATATACTCATTGGTGGGATATAAAATTAAAAGATTTATTTAAAAAATATGAAATCGTATCATTGACACTGATAACTTAATATTATAAAGTTATTATAATATATTAATATTATATTACTAAAAATTGAGCTAGAACGGTATGGGTTTAATCATGCTTTAAAAACAACTTCCCCGCTAAGGGTAATTCTAAAATCTATGTTTTAAATATGTGCAATTTTTACTTGCTACTGGGATTTTATAGAACTTTCAAACTAATTTTCTCTTGTGTTAATTAGTTTTTTTATTATTAATAATATTTCAATAGAAAAAAAATTTAATATTACACAAATAGAATTATCGTCACTAGAAATTCCATTTTAATATTATGAATGATCTATAGAACCTACACAAGCTTACTAATAAACAATTAAAATAACTAAGTAAATTGAAATGACTCACTATCCTACAGAAATGTGTTTGAACAAATTGTAATATAGTAGTGCTATTAAGCAATATATATGAACCATCAAATCAAAAGAAAATCTTCAAAATCACATTACGTTGACAGTAAGTTATCTCAAGCAATTTATTATATATACATATATATATTGAACGAGTTTAGCAACAAGTAAAAATAAAAAATGTTAAAAGTTTACGTAAGTCCCACACATTCGAACTACTATAGCTTAGTATCTTATTGTTATAATATAATGTACATATAACGTAATAAAGTATCCCATATGCATGACGACATCTGTACATATTGTTTTATTTTTATTTGCACTATAATAACGATATTTATTACGTGCAGTGCGATTAATAATATTGTATATTTGTATGTAAATTCTATATATACATATATATTTTCATACTATAAACTTATACATGTGAATATTTCTATTTATTGGCCTTGACACAGAATTATAAAAATAGCTAGAATTTGATTTTTATTATTAGATTAAACGAGACAAACAGCAGATACACCAGATACGACAGATACACAAAACTAAGATAAACGGATAAGCGTAGACAGTTTGGCTGGGTTCGCTTTATTTAGCATTACTTAATTGAATTTCGGTCAGATTTAACCTGATTTATGGTTTTATTGAAATACTAAAAACGTCATAAAATTGCTTAATGAGAGTAAATTAAAAAAAAAATAAAAGAAGTTTAAAGTTAAAAAAATTGTGTTTAAAAGCACTTTTCCTTGATTTTAACATTTAATATTTCTGTTTGAGTAATTAAGCGAATAATTTGAAAAGTATGCCACCGCCGTTTGCCGCCAATGTGAGAAATCCGTTTGTTTTTTCAGGCGTATCCAATAAACTAACAAACTGTTTTCCTTTGTATTGTGACATGTGAGGTGAGGTGAGTATTCATGTTTAAATTTGCTAAAAACAGGAAACATGAATGTTTTTTTTTGTTTTTCTTTTGTTGGCGTAAAGAAAGGTAATGTAAAGAAATTTTAATAATAATTTTATTTTCATTTACTTAAACACAGAAAAGATGAAAAGATAGCGTTAAAAATTTAGTTTAATATTATCTATTTAATTAGTTTTTAAGTAAGCAATATCCAAGTATGTTAATTTCAAAGTAAATAACAAAAATAAAATTTTTAATTAATTTTTAATTTAATTCTTTAATAATACATATTTATATTATAATAAATGTATATAGGATTGTTATATAAAATAATCCTCAACATTATTAAACCAAACGTTGAAAACATTCTTATTAGAAAGTAGTGGATACTTTTACATTTTAATGTAATGCAACAACAAAAAAGTGCCAACATAACTGCACTAAGAACTAAGGAGAACGAATAAACACCAAAAGAGCCAGTATCATGAAGAAAGGGCCAGTAACAGTATCATGAAGATGCATCTGGTTAAGGATTTATTTAACTGCTTACCTAACTGCTTACATGCCTAGTGTTATACTTGATACTACGAAAGCCCTATTTATCGTTTTATTGGTTAAAGACTATATGGATTTAGAAATCATACTAATCGCCGTTGACTAGTATCTTTGAAGAATATCCCAACTAAAATTCTCCATAGCTGTGAACCGTATGTCCACAATGATATAAATATTGCTTTATATTGTTTTAATTTAATTATTTAATGTACATTGTGACCGAAAAGCTTCCGGAAATTTTAAATAAAACTCGCAAAATTCTTGAATCTTCATCAATATTGTATTTATCTCCTTCAAAAAATATGCTCCATTAGAAGCGATACAGCAATGCCAACGTTTCTTCCAGTCATCAAAACATTTTTACTAGGCGCTTTCCGGTATGGCTTTGAGTTCCCTCTGCGAATTCTGTTTTACGTCTTCTATGGATTCAAAACGCGTTCCTCTGAGTGGTAATTTGAGGTTGGGAAACAGGAAAAAGTCACACGGTGCAAGATCAGGTGAATACGGTGGCTGTTCGATGGTATTTATTGAATGTTTGGCCTTAAAATCGTTGATAATGTTGAACAAATTGAGGTGAATCGGAACAAGCCGGGCGTTGACACGTCGCATACACAAATTGTCCACCAAAATCAAACGAGCCATCTCACGACCGATGCCTAGCTCTCGTGCTATCTCTCTAACACTCACATGAGGATTTTTGAACACGATTTCCTTTGCCTTTTCAATGTTTTCGTCGGTGGTAGAGGTCGAAGGTCGTCCAGAACGCGGCATGTCTTCGACGGTCGTACGACAGTCCTGAAAGGCTTTGTACCACTCATAAACTTGAGTTTTCGATAAAACTGATTCCCCATAAGCCTTTTGTAGCATTCGCAACGATTCTGCACACGAAATTTCGTTCGAAAAACAAAATTTGATGCAAACTCTTTGTTCAATATTTTTTTCCATTGTTTTTTTCGCAACGCACTACTGAGGTGAACTGGTTTCAACAGCTGCCGTAAACGAACTGTCCGACAGATCGCGCTCATTTTTTGGATAGTAATATTTA
>NC_051847.1:118133723-118159110 GCF_002237135.1 Teleopsis dalmanni
TTGATAGCCGTTCAAAGCAGACAACCTCCTGAATTTTTACGAAAATGGAAAAAAAAGACCTACTTGGGAGATTTGTTTGATTTGTATCAAGTTCTCGAGTTTTCAACAGTATACACGTTATAAAAGTATATAAATACGTCTATGGCAAAAATACAGGAAACAGAATCTCAACTTCAACAGAACAGAGCTTATGCTTGAATTTTTTCAACAATGGAAGTTCATTTCTATTGCGTTTCTAATTCAAGAGTAACCAAACTAACTATTTCATTATAACAAAAGAGCAATATTAAATAGGTCAGAATTCACACATTTCTAAAAAGTGTCACCTTTTAATTTCTAAAACAGTGTCACCTTAAATATATCTTTGACAATAACACTAATTGAAAAATATTAATCTGTGAAATACAAATTCTAATCAGTGAGATATACGCAGAAGAGTCTCAGCTTTTCGAATAAAGGCTAAAATACCTTGTGATCAAAAAAGAACGAGAATTATAATTTTTGAAATCCTGCGCTCATCCAATCGGTAAATTATTTTCACGCTGGCAACACTATTATACATATTCTTTCAAAGTTTTACGCATATCGTACGCATGGATTCTAAAAAATCGAAATCGAAAATCGATTCACACAGCGTTGATTGTGTCGCAGTTTTTGGCCAAAAACTGCACCAAAATCATCACCCAAGCACCGTACTCTCCAGATATGGCCCCGTGTGACTTTTTCCTATTCCCCCGACTCAAATTACCATTGCGAGGAACGCGTTTTGAGCCCATAGAAGCCATGAAAGAGAATTCGCTGCGTGAACTAAAGGCCATACCTTCGGCGGCCTATAAAATTTGTATGGAAAATTGGATCAAGCGTTGGCATGCATATATTGCCGCAGAAGGAAAGTAGTTTGAAGGCGATAATAAAGAAAATTATTAAAAATTAACATTTTGCGTTCTTTTTTTAACTTCTCGTTCTTTTTTGATCAAATGGTATCTTCAATAATTATAGATTTATATCAAAAATCGCACAAAACAAATCTTAAATTTAAACAATTTTATTATAATTATATTACGAGTATATAAAAAGAAGTAAAAATAAATAAGAAATAGAACTAATAATTTAATTGTTCATTAATGAAGTCACATAATTCTGTACGTTTTAGTTTATTTCTTATTTGAAAATATTAAAATTAAAAGATTTGTAAGAGTATTAAATTAAACTACACAGTAACTACCACAACAAATGTAAAATACTTGAACTGGCATGCTATACCAGTTATACTCTACCAAATTCCGATATCGCAATCAATACTTACAAATATTTTATATTCTATTCTTTCTCCAAAAAACACGAATTTGCTAAGAAAGTGAGATTAATAAATTTGACCATCTGTTACTCTATCTCAAACCAATTTACTTAGGTGCCCAGCCTCAATCTGGGCCAGAAGGAGATTACTGGGTCGAGAACTACTCTCCCCTTCTGACATAAGGTGATCCTTAACAGCTGCTGGCTGGCTTTCTGGCTTTTATTCGAAAGACGGAATGTCTTCTGTCCTGTTTGGTGCTCCGGTCCGTTACAAGTTGATGCCCTTTTTATTTCTATTATATTATTATTAACTTAGGTAGAATCGAAATCGATTATTATATCGAATTACTTTGCAAGCATTGTTTAATGTAAAAGCAACACCGACACTAGAGATTTTAATTGAAGGTCTTCATAGTCTAAATTATTAGTATAGGAAGAAATATTAAAATCTGCCGATGCTTAGCTTCAGCTCTATAATGCTTTATAGCGCCATTTCAAGGATTACGAATTATTGTCAGAAACTGATGTCTACATGAAAATCTTAACATAAGTAAATTGATTATAGCGATTTAAAAAATTTCTTAATACGTCTTACATAAATGTCCTAATTTGAGTGCCTGTATATATATTTTAAGAATCTGTAATCTAATAGAATTATAAATGAAAGTACACAGACTTCACTCAATTTATTTTAAATTAATGACATGTAAAATGTCATAATGAATCAGAACTAAGATCAGCTTAAAGAAGTATTAGAATTCGGTGCCGTTGGAATGTGTTTTTATAAAAATTTGTAAATATATACGTACTTATACTTATTTTCTTTGAGAAGATTTTTTGAGATAAGATTGTGGTTAAAATACCTTGACTTCTCAATAATAATATAAAATTTAATAAATTTAATTATGGTTTTAGAAAAAATTAAAAATAAGGCAGACTGAATATGCAACTTCACGAGTAATCACTGTAGGCAAGTTACCTTTATATTATTGATTTTTAAAGAAGAATATCATCAGTCTATAATATATTTTTGAAATTACTGATAATGAACCATATATATATATATAACCCAAATGTTGTTATCCGTCATAGGTTTCATTAAAAAATAATAGAACATTGCTTCTGATCCCAATTGAATTATTCACTAAAAAAATTAGTGAATCGATTATGTTTAAAAGTATGTAATATATAGTAATAAATTGTGTTAAAATTACATGTTTAAATATTATTAATTATTATTTGTTATTTATATAGTGATGGAGATTTGATTTTATTTTGATAAATTGGTATGAGAAATTTTTAGAACTTAAAGTAAATATTCTTATGTTATTGATTTTAGTATGTATTTAAATTTAATGATTGCATGAAGGAAAAAAAGGATATTTGAGTATGACTATCTATGCCTGGTTACACAAAGTCTATGAGAATCCAATTTCGTTTCCAATTTTGCAGTAAGACAAACACAAAAACAAGCAAATCATACAAAAAGCGCCAACAACAACGTGCATTTGTGTAGAATAAGTGCAATAAATATTGAATTGACCAATGCTGTACGTACCTCGTAAGTGGAAGTTAATTGTAGGTTGCAGAATACCGGCAGGAACACGTACCAGGATATAACTCCAGACAAGGCCAGTGTAATCAATATAAAAGCGTACTGAGTGCCGTAAACATAAATTTCCGTGGAAGTGCCAAGTAACGAAATACCAGAAACAAAACTGCAAACATTTTTAAATAAGATGATTGATTTAAATACAAATTTTATAAATGTATTAACAATTATCTACGAATTATAATTTATAAATAAATAAAATTAAAACCTTATATATCTTCTATTAATTATTATTTTTTGATTATAGAGAGATTTATTTTGCAGTTTTATTGAATACTTCTTTATTCAAGAAATTAACACTAATTTTAAAGTCTTTCTCAAGAAATAAATATAAAATGTGAAGACTTAACTTGTTAATTAATAAGGAATTTATTTAAATTCGAATTTGACATCAACAGCTCAGTATACACTTCTTGTATAGACGCGAAGTTCTTAAATTTGGAGCAACTGCCTGGCGTAAGGATATTAATCCATATTTTGCCAAATGTGTTCAAGCCATATCGATGACTAGAAGGATGGTCAGATCTTTATAAGCATTTTAATCACCATGGTTTCTGATTATTTTTTGAGTGGTATGGTTTTCTGCATGCACTCTAAATTTTTTATAAGTGAAAAACATAGGTGCTTAGGACCATATTGGGTTACTATCGTGTGTCCACTGCTTTTTCAATATTTGTTGTTTGTTGAAGTATTCTTAACAACACTTGTGTAATATAGCGATTTTAACGTTGAATACAATATATAAATGAATTACTGGGAATATCATATATAGCGATTTTAGCGATTTGTTGAATACAATATATAAATGAATTTCTGGGAATAATGGATATTTTATGATATTAACAAAGTTTATTGCATTCACTTGAGCTTTACTGACATCATTTTAAATTCGTTTAACTTTTTTAACTGTTAACTTTGTCGTCTATTTTGCTTTTTTGGACATATCTCGATTAGATGAAATTCTGAGCAGATTATGCATATTCTGTCAAATTAGCACAATATTCTTGTGTGTCCATATTCCTGACAATTAATATATGTATAGTTAGTTATTTACATATTTAGAAATTAAATGGACTATGTGCGTTCACGAAGAAGGACTTATGTGTTCTTTATTATTATGTTAAAAACACTAAAAAGCTCTTGAATCAAATCAACTTTTGATTCTATAGTTTTTATAATTACAGTTATTCCATTACTGAATTTAAACAGGTTCAAGTTATATTTTTACTTGAAATGATAACTTTGTTTTCCATTTTAATCATTTTTTCGTTTTTTTCATTTTAGAAATATTAATGAAGATATCGTTGATATTTTGTTTCATTCCTATCAAAAAATCATTTTCTAAAAACCACTTTAATCTTTCCTGGTAAAGTTAAATAATATATAAAATTGTATAAAAATATCTATTTACGAACTAACTAATCTTGAACTTAAATAAATAACACCAAATTTTTTTTTGAACAGTACAGTGACTTTTCAGCAACATTTCAATTGTTCAATTGCTTGACCTTGTCTCAACTAAAGCTTCGAATGTTCCTAAATTTAGACAATCTTAAAGTACTTAAACATTTTTTACCCAAGTCTCACATTTGAATGAATCTGCTTGAATGTAAATTAACTGTAGTACGTTAGGATTTCACCATTAAGACTACTAGATTCCGTGTAGTATTGAAAGTGTTGTAGTGTCTTTAAAAGCTCAAGCTGAGTCGCCAATCATAACTTTTCGCGCGCTTTTCACATTTTTTGCTTTCCCAGTAATAATTTTCAGAGCGAGCAACGTGTCTAGAATTTAAAGAATTTCATTTATCTGTTTTCAGATTTTTTGGCGATACTTCGGGCCACTTTGTCTTGCATATTTCATTATATTTTTTAGTGCTTTGTGAAAAGAATTTTTATAAAATTTATATCGGACTTAAATTCAATTAAATTTTTTTAAAAAAAATTATGTTTCAATCAATTTTAGAAAGCTATAAGCTCTACCACAACAGAACTAAAGTGCGGAAATATATAAATGTCTTTTCCAACTATTAACCAAAAAACAATTTGTCTGTGACTGAACCAAAAAAAAACTCTGTGAACACTATTACCTAACTTTTAAAGCAAAGGCACTTACTGAAATAGTATGTAATATCATTAATCACTCTTCCACTCACACATGTTTAATCCAAATTTTAAAGAGAATTCATACTAAACAAAGACACTCACCTGGCCACCAATGATAATGACACCGGAAATACTTTCATCTTTCGGCCACCCACCAGATAGTCCAAAGCCTCCGAACCACGACGCTCCTCCATATTTCGCTTCTTCTTTTTCTTCTCAACAAAACCAAAGTAAAACCCAATTACGGCACAAACCAAAAGCATTAACACAAATACAAAATAATCAACGAAACCAAAATGCTGCAATGAAGCACTCAAATCGGCCACATTCATTTTGTTGGCAGGCGTGTTGTGTTCCATAGCAGCGGTAACGGCAGAGGAACTTTCCATTCCCATTGAGGTCGAGTGTGGAGCGATATTATCTGTACTGATCGTTGCTGCATTAAGTGTTGTCGAGCTGGTAGTTACAAAAGTTTTTACAGTTTCCACAATTGTAGCAACTGTTGAACTACTAAGTCCGCTGCTACTAGTTGATTCAGTGCTACTCTCGCTGCTCGCTACTGTCCAGCTGGGATTCACAGGAATTTCAGAACTTGACGATGACATTACGACTTTTTGCTTCTTTTTTGTTTGTTTGCTTGAGATGTTACCAAAATTTGATTTCGTTGATTTTATAGAAATTTGACGTTCTATGTGCGATTTTCTTGATTTTATGGGATTACTTAAGTGCACACATTTAAACACTTTTTGCCATTAAAAGTGAAAAACTTTCTTCTATTAATTTGTGCGCCACAATTTATAAAAACTTTTCACTTTAACTTTGTTTTTGTTTTTAATTAATGTTTTTTTTATATTTTCCTCTCTTATTTTTCCTTAACTTTTCTTGTTTCTTAAGTTTTAAAGCTGCACAAAATATAAATTTTATTAAAGTATTTATAGATTAATTATGGCAGACTATGGATTACGAAGTCCTTACATAAATTAGTATAGTATAATTTCAAGAAAATTAATGATTATGCGTTATAAGTTTATTTTTGAAAGAAACGATGCACTTGAGTGATTCATAATGTTATTTTGAGCTTGCATTATTTTCATATTCATTAATTGTCATTAAAAAAAAATTAAGTATTGATTAAAAAATATTGAATATGTTTCAATAAAATTGATTTTATATATTAAATATTTTTATAATAACTTTATATAAAACTTTTTATTATTAATTTTAATTTTTATTTATAATAATGGGTTCGAAGCCTACTGTATATTTTATCTGCTTGTTGTGTTTGTATTGGGGGTGGCATATCAATAAATCTGAACGCATAAATAAATGCAAATCTATTTAAATTAATACTTTACTTGTGTACGACTGCAATGCATCTACCGATACACTGAACTTATCTTATCGATGCACTGCATCTTATTGCCATTGTACTCAACCACAATATATTTTTTGAGCACTTTTGGAATTAATGCCTCTTCACTTTTAAAAATTAATAATTTAGTTATCCTAAGATACTTTGCAATAACTATTATTTCTATTACATCTGGGTAGATATGGCGTTATTGTTGTTCTTACTATTCTTACTGCTTACTAAGTAGTCCAATTTATTTATCTACAATATAATAATGTGTTGAAACCTCATTAAAATCGTGAAATATGTTATTAACAAATTGTGAAATGCTATCAGTGACGACAGTGATATCAAAAGGTTAAAGTAAAAGAAAACAATAATTTACACTTTAATACTAATACTAATGAGATAAGAATGTGAAGTAATATATTATAATGTATTATAGAGTTCGTTGAAAAAACGAAATGAAGAGCGAGAAGTGATTTATTTATAATAATATATATAGTTATAAATACTTTTAATTTAATATATTTAATATTTAATTTTGAAAATCTTCATGAAACTTTGAAAAATAACATTTTAATAAAAAAAATATTATTGAGTTTATTAACTTATTTATTTTACATTGAAGTGGAAAATTAATTCAAATATAAAATTTAATTTTAATATAATTACACAATAATTATTACAATAAATAATTTACAGATACTCATAAAGCTTTTCAGCTCCATATAAGTACGCATTAAATATTTCTTTTGTATCTGGAAGAAGACGATTTTAATATATTTAATATTAAAGGAAAAGAAAGGAAAAGAAATGGGAACAAAACAAGTAGGAAAAGTACCACTTTTTCAAAATTAAAGTGAATAAAACTCACGTCTTGATAATAATTACTAAGATATGTTGAATAATAATAAGTTTACTTACAAAAAAAAAAATTACAAACTAATTTAAATTTATGAAAATAAATACATGAAATTAGGAAAACATAAATTAACATTATTTTTTTTAAATATACCGACATTTAAAAAACTTTTTATTATTATTCAATTATTCAGTTTTAAAATTAATCACTTTTACTTCATAAGTATTTTGGATTATGATTAATTATTTAATTGACTTTAAAGACCTTAAAGAGAATATTATAATTTCCTTACAGATTTACGAAACAAAAAATAAATAAAGTATGTATTAGTATTGCTGATAAAGCCACGCTTTCTTTATAGTGACAAAGAAGCTATATTTAAAATTTGAAGGGTTTTTTTATAAAAAGCACCAGAATGGGCGTTTTACATATAGTAAGTAAACAATATGCATAACAAATGTTTCTACAAAAAGAATAGCTTTGAAAATAGAAAATAGGCAAAACCCAAAAGTTAACTTTCAATTCGTTGAACTTGTGTTTCCAAATAAAGCTGTAGTTTATAAGCTCGTTCTAATTTAAAGAACGGCAAGTGCTTTGGTTAATGTCACTAATTAAATAAAAAAGTGACAAAAAAAACCTGGCACTGAAAGTTTCTGCACCCTTGACTACTGGTGGATAAACACGATTAGCCATCGCTTCTAATTTGACAGGCACGAGTTCTAAGCCTTGCACTGCAGTCCAAAAAAATTATATGTGGACTATAAACTAATTAAAAATTCGAATTCCTTAGACCACTGATGATGAGTACTTGGCAATACTCGAAACAGCGTTGTATGGTCAGCCAAATTTCAATAAAATTATATAAATTTTTGTGCTTGTCCTTTCTTTCTTTCTTTGCTATTCGAAAACCCTCAAAAGAAAATAATTAATTTAATAATTATAATTATAGATATAACTAAAGAAAATTTTATTTAATTTTTAACATTTATATTATTTTTTATAATTACATTTTTCTTATTTTATTAATTAAGATTGAGTTCTTCATAACAGCTGTCCATTAAAAATGTTTTAAATGAATAAATTATGCGGACTTCCTTATGTTTTAATTTTAGTGTAATTTGGAATTTTTTAAATAATTTAGATATATAACTTGTTTTTTAAAATGGCCTTCCTTTTATTTATTTATTTTTTTTTTTGTTTTTGTAATCAAATAAGGTAACCACAACTATTTTATTTTATTATTAATAATTATTATTTTATACTTATAGATTTTTGTATTTAATTTCCAATTTACTAATTTTTATTTTAAATCATGTAATAAACTTTAGAAAGATCTATTGGTTTTATGGACTGACTGTATATAATGTATATAATGTTTAAGCAGCATATGTGATGAATTGAATCCTGTCAAATTTGAGCTGTAGACTTATGTGTTAACACTTAAAATCAACATACACTAAATTTGTGCTATTCGAATTTAAACCTTTATTAAAGTTTGTCACTTATTTTTAAAGAACAGTTATACTTTGAGGCCCTATGCTCTTATAGGAGATAAAGGAAGTAACAACAACAATACTTTTTGTGCTATGTTTAGAACTATGGCATGAAGCACGGCTATATAAATTAACTTTATTATTAAAAAATTTTTTTTTCCAATTTAAACACTATTGTTTATAAAAATATTTCTGCAGAATTGCTTCAGACAGCTCACCAAAGAATTTATTTTGAAATAGATTTATTGTCATAATATATAAAAATTTTATTTACAAATAATTTTAATAATAAGTACAGTGGACGTCCAATATAACGAATTTTATGTTGCACCCCTTGTTCGTTATATCGAAAAATTCGTAATATCGAATGTTATACATTTACCTACCAATATGGTTATTTTTAGGAGATTTCATATACACTCCGTTTCACTTGAATAGCACACTTCGTTTTTGCATTATTATTTGCTTATCTATCAATGATCTCATGACTTTGTTGTAATAATTGTTGGGTTTTTTTGTTTGTTTCTTTATGTAGTCTCCTCCAAAAAAAATTAGTACTGCAGAAATGTACCGTTAAATTTTCCCGTTAATTTCTTTTGAATTTGCATCAATAACTAGTATGTATTTCGTTTCACTTGAATAGCACATTTGGTTTTCAATTTAATTTATGAGTAGCAGCTCACCACAATATTAAGTTTTTTTTATTTATTTGTGAGTTTTAAATACAGTGTGACGATTTAAATTAATAATGGGTCGTGGTAATGCTTTAACCAACGAAGAACAGGTCAAAATAAAAAGCTTCATTGATTCTGACCTGTCTGTAACTCAAATATCAAAAAAAATCGGAAGAAGCAGAAAAGTGATATACAATTTCATTCAAAATGATCTTAACTATGGAAAAAATATGAAAGGCCGTGTAAAAAGCGTCCTCAGCTATGCAGATAAGCGGGCTATTTTGAGGCAAGCTTCAAATTCGCATGATTCGGTCAACAAAATAAGGTTTAAAGCTGGTGTCAATGCAAGCAAAACTACCGTATGGCGGGTTATTTCGAATGCCCAACATCTAAAACGGCTTAAATTAAAAAAAAAACCACCACTTAACCCTATACGTAAAGAAGCTCGGTTGACTTTTTGCCGTGCCAACATGTCATGGAGTAAGGAGTGGAATCATGTTGTTTTCTCTGATGAGAAAAAGTTTAATTTGGAAGGGCCCGACGGTTACAATTATTATTTTCATGATTTGAGGAAAGAAACTCATCAGTTGGAGCGTTTACACAGTAGAATGGGCGGAGTTATGGTTTGGGGAGCCATATCTTACTATGGCACTTGTGAACTCCAATTCTTAAACACAACTATGAACGCAAAATCGTACCAAGGAGTTTTAGAAAAAGCTTTTCCTTCATTAGAGAATCTTTTTGGAGAATTGCCGTGGACTTTCCAACAAGACAACGCCCCAATACATACTGCTCGTGTTGTAAAATCGTTCATTGAATCCAGAAATGTTGCTGTTCTGAACTGGCCACCATACTCGCCGGACCTTAACATAATAGAAAATGTTTGGGGATAGCTGGCTAGAAAAGTGTATGAATCTGGAAAACAATATTCAACAAAAACTGAACTAATTGAAGCAATTCAACGAGCATGGGCTACAATTTCCCTTGATTATATTACAATTTTGTATGATTCACTTCCCCATAGGATCTATGAGGTTATATTAAACAAGGGAGGTTCAACTCATTACTAAAATGTTAATTTTAACAAATTAATCCTTAATAATAAATAAATAAACAGTCCCTAGTGCATAAAATAATTAGATTTATTTAAAAAACAAAAATGTGCTATTCAAGTGAAACGAAATTTTTATGCTATTTATATACTTATTTAGTTTGTCATCTTTTAATATAAAAATTATTGAAAAAATGCAAGTTTTTTTATTTTTATAATAAAGATTATTAATCACACTACCTATAAAATCTAAAAAAAAATTGTTTTATTTCATTAGTTTAAAAGATATAAAGAAAAGAAATTAAATATGTGAAGTGTGCTATTCAAGTGAAACGGAGTGTATTTGAGTTCATAAATTAACTTATAAACACGTACGAGTATATATTTATTTAAAAGTATTTTTTATTCGGTTGTTACAAAAATTATTTATAAGAAAAGACGCATTCAATCATAGTGTAGAGTAAAAAAAATCATTAATTTTTGTTTGTTTTTTACTACACTCAAGACTTTTCTGAACAGCTTTTTAAAAACTAAAATTTAATTCACAACGATTTAAACGTCCGCTTTGTCAAAATTAATTTTTAAATGATATTTTCAAACAAATACATATTAAATATAAACACCTTAATATGTACATTTGTATGTCTGGATAGTATTTCGTATATGATAAACTGAATTTGTGAACAACAGATCAGCGGCGCCTGCATATATGCATTTTGCCATATATAGACATTTTTCTCAGAAAAAAAAAAGCGGACAATTACATGCATATTCTAAGCTGAATAATGCTAGTTTTATAGTAAAATTATATTCAAAAGCATAATTTGTATAAAACAAAAACGAATAAGAAACAAAAAATTTTTTGTTCGTAATATGGAGCAGAATTTTTTTTTTCGTTCGTTATATAGAACAATCAATGTAAATATTTTGGGTGTTCGTTATATCGAAAATTCGTAATATCGAGCGTTCGTTATACTGGACGACCACTGTAATTATGTGTAAATGTTCGTTTTTACAACACATATAAATTAAATAAATTGAATTTTAAAAAATCCCAACTAATTTTTACCGAAGTTATTTTTAATTTTTTTTTTTATGATCAATAAACAAAATAAATACATTGTTAATTATATGATTCAAAATGATTTAAAAACTTTCGTGATTCAATATATTAAAGTATTAAATTAAATTTTTTTTAGATTTTTTGCTTTTATTATTATTTCTGTATTTTATTTTTAATATTATTTATATTTTCCAATTTTAAGCACACATTTTAGTACATCTGCAGATCAATATCTTTAAGTATTTAACATAAAATTTGTAATTTTTAATATACTGATTTATTATATAAATCTTTCCTACACAAGTAACTTATTCGTATATATATAAAGATAATTGGCACGTCATTTAATTCATTTTTTTTTAAATAGTTTATAAGCTAATTAAAAAAATAATTCATAAATCATTTTGTTTTTTTTTTAATACAACTTTTTTATGTCAGATATAATCAGCACACTAATTTCAAATTTTTTTAAAAATATTGTTAAAATTATTTATAAATGAAATGCATATTCAGTTTTTGTAACAAATTTTTGTATTTTATATTTTGTTGATTTATTCATTTATTATTATTCATTTATTATTATTGTAATTCTGGTCATATTAAAAATATTCTTCTTTGTTTCACAGGACAAAAATAACATCGGCAGGATCACACTTTTCTTTTTTATTTAAATATTTTTTTAAATATTTTGAGAGACATTTATTTAAAAATGACACTTTTACTCTAATTTAATTAAAAGTTATATATGACGAAAAAAACCATATTTTAAATAGAAAGAATTTTGAACAGTACTAGATTTTAAGAAATACCTAGAAATATTTCTTGGTATCAATTATTCGTAAATAATTTTCCAAACAGCAGATTGTAACGTTGCAACTAATATCTTGTTAAATTGATTGTTTTAATAAAATATATTAAAATATAAATTATTCCCAAAATAAATTAATTTTTAAAATTTAATATAAAATATTTTTGCATATATTTAATAATATTTAAAACGTCGTTATTATATATATTTAGGCATTATTTATATATATTATTGATAAGACCAAACAACACATTCGTTTACATGTTGTTTATACCATATATTCATATATCAATAACAGTTAATGAAGTTTCAAATATACAATTTAATTTTGGCACATTTCATTTATTTAATGTATATATAAAGCATTTATTAACTTTTATTAAATAATTGTCACTCCGAATTTTTTTAAAAATCACGATCACTTTTTTTGGATATTTTAATTATACTAACAAATGATTATGTAAATAATTTAATAATATATAACGAATATATGTTTATATCTCAATGTTATGGTCTTTTATTAATCTTATGAATATAGATATATATATTATTTTTTATACATATTTTTTAAGGGTTTTTTTTTAATTTCGTAATATTTTCTGATTAATATTCCGTTGGCTTTTTAAAATTGAACGCATTATATAATCATTAAAATTCATATTATTTTACTATATTTATGCATTTAACATAACTGTTTGAATTATAATATTTTTTTCGGTAATTTTGCATTATTTAATATTAAATACACATTTATAAAAAATTTTCAAACTTCAAAAATATATACTTAAATTTAAAATTTATATTAATTTTCTTAAATTGTTTCTAATATTTTTACTTTTAGTTCAATAAAAGAAATTTTTCAAGGATCACCATATGTCCTTTTCAATTAATATAATTAAAACAGTAATCCTTAAAATTTCTTTTTTCCACGATCCGTAAACACATGCAAAACGTTGAAGCTACATACTCGTACTAAAGATAGGCACTTAAGATCGACATATATGTTGTGTAGTAACATACAAACACTAAATCAAGAGAAATTACTATTAAAGTAATAAGTAAATACCTACTACTACAAGGTCTGCTATCAACGCCGCCGAATGCTACCTACAAGTAAGGAATATAAAGCTTAAGCTGCTCTGACGAAATTTTACAGCATCTTAACTTTGCACACAATCGACAATGACAGTACATTCGAAACAAAAAAAAACAATCTACTGCTTTGAAATTATCTACAATTTTATTTATTTTATTTATTTTAAGTATTTGTGTATAAGCTTATATTGTAGTATTTGTATTTGCATTTCAAACACGAATGAGCACCAACTTTTTTTCAGCTACAAATCTCATTCTGCAGAGATGCTTTCTTTGATATCATCTTCTTCTCATCTGAACATGTATTCGTGCAATTTGATTGTTTCAAATCTAGTGATAATTTTTATCATTAATTTGCATATATAATCAGGAATTGTACTAGTACATACGCGTGTAATATATATATGCGTATATGCATTTTTTTATATACGAGTGTTTGCATTTAAGAGCTTGTCACTTTAATTAGCTGTCTTTATTATATGTAATAAAAGCATATGTACTTACTGGCTTATCACTTCTGGCACAGACGCGTCTTCAAGTAGCAATTAAAAAAAATTTTTGATTTCATTTTCTTAGATTAAACTAAAAATTTGGCAATTCATTTAAAATAACTTTCTAATTAATTATAATTTCAATTAAATTAACACGAAAAATACTTGTTTTAATAAAATTACGACAATGTAAAATAAAATTCAAAAGTTGAGTTCATTGACTAGAGCTATAAAATGTTTCTGATATGACAAATATGGTAAATGAAAAACATTTTTATAGTCGTCATTTACTTTACATGTATGGAGTAGGCCCGGAAACTTGACTTAAGAATATTAAACATTAACTTACTTGTTTATATTTTCATTAATCATTTCATTAAATCTGGCTTTGTGAAAGTACAACATAATATGGCAATGATTTTACTCATGATAGCTCACTTAGAAAGATCTATCAAAATAGAAATAGAATATATTATGGTATCAAAAAAAAAAACTCTAATTTAAAACTTCTATATAACTTATTATTATTGGAATATCACAACTTATAGTTGATTTATAAAGCTATCAAAATAGCTTTTAGAAATCACTAAGGTGGACTTCATGCACTTCACCAAAACGCCCAAAAAAGCCTAGCTCAATAAAGCCAAAACAGCACATGTTACGAGTATGCAGCTTGTCGCGCCATCCTATTGAAGTCGCATATCGTCTACGTATATTACTTCGATTAGCGAAGTAATATGTTGAATGTTTATCTCATACTTTTGCCATTTTCCAAAAAATACAGACATATCATACCAGATGTGACAGTTTTGTTGACATATCTACCGAGGACAACAAATTAACCCCTTTACTGAAGAATATAAGTTTTCGCACTTGAACACGTCCATTGCTTGTTATAACCATATTGTATAATAGCTAAATTTAATAAATATAGAACGCCTTAAATGACAGTTCTGTATGAAATTGATGAAAATTTATATATTGAAATATTTGATATGAAGTAACACAAAGATTGATTAAATTTTGTCTACATATATTTGTATATAAAATAAAAAAAAAACATCGAAATTACTATCAATGTTATTAAATTGAAATAAATCATTAGAAAGACTTAAATGCAACTTAGATTTGGGTGTAGTGTAAGGGTAGGGTGTAGATTTGGGTAGTGTAAGTAGTTCTATATTTTATTGTCAAAAAAATTGACATATTAACCATGAATATATATCTTTTACATACCTTTTTAATACACATTTCTACTTTATGGGGTTTTTGAAGTTTCCTTCGATGCGTTACTTGACACAGTTGAAAATGGGTATATTAACCCATTTTACAGTTTCTTATGTAAAGCATGTAAATAAGGCTGCATACGTTTGTTAAAAGTTAGTATATTAGACATATTAAGTACTTTAAATAATATACTTTATTATGTATAGATTGTTTTTTTTTACTTCGAAATTTATAATGCCAACTGTGAACTATTTTACATAAACTATTTTCTTCTAAGTGGCGATTTTTAATAAGTTTGACAGCAAAACTTAAATCTAAAATATATACTTAAAAATAATAAAAAAAAATTTTATTTAAAAGAGATTCTATGATTTTAATAAATTTTTTTTTCAGTGTTTAATAGCACATTCTGTTCTTCAATTTGTACACTTTCATATTCCATCGGTTTGATATATTTTCTTATTAAAGGTGAAAAAAGCTCTATGTTCATTTTTTTAGGATCATTGCATCCAAATACCAGCGATGCTATATGCGAGAATATAATTGATAATATTGCACCTACAGTTACATATAACATAAAAGACATCTGATAAATATATTGTGCCAATGTTTTGTCGCTAAAAGAATATAAAGTTAATTGATCATTTTAAGAGAAAGCATTTATTGAACACATTTTTTTAATTCCTGTATTTACCTTTGTAAAACTACAGTTTGATTCGCCGGTGTTATAAGCTCTTCAAACTTATAAGTACAACCCTCAGTAGAGAAAGGCTTCATGGGATATATCAATTCACCACTTGTAAGTGCAATTTTACCTTTTATACAAATCCAACTCATAGCAACGTACGCTGCAACGCTGCCAAGTAAAACACTCTATTCG
The DNA here is from genome assembly GCF_002237135.1 of Teleopsis dalmanni. NCBI lineage: Eukaryota > Metazoa > Arthropoda > Insecta > Diptera > Diopsidae > Teleopsis > Teleopsis dalmanni. Next base: position 118,149,733 of record NC_051847.1, read on the forward strand.
AATAAAATATATATAAAATATAGTTTTTATACCATATTTTAAACTGTTTTACCTTGCCATTTATCCAAGGCATCAGGACACCCATTAGAAATAGTCCTAATAACGGACCGCTTGTCATAGTACCTATTGATATCGAAAGCTCTAAAACCGTACCCAAGTTTTCGATGACAAACACTAACCCAACACAAATAACGCCCATTACTACTACAGATACTCGCATTATAATTGCAGTCTGATGCTCTGTTAGAGGACTTTTACGAAATGTTTTTATGAAGTCTTCAAGAAACACTGCTGAAAGGGAATTTAAACCAGTGGATAAGGAACTGAGCGCTGCACTAAAGACACCCGCCACAAATAGTCCAGCTGTTCCAGGGTAATCGCTCAAAATATCCATTACTAGTAGAGGTACAATTTGATCCTTTGCTTTTGCTAACTGCAAATATCAAACAAATTTTAATTTGAGTTTTTTTTAAGGCAATTGCTTAGATTTTATAATTACAAGTTAATACTCTTAATTATGAATTAGGTTGATTTCATAAAAACTTCAACTTCATACAAATAATCCAGTAGCTATTAAATTTCCTGTGAAGATAATTTAATTCATTTCTCCTAGAAGTAATATTTATAAAATACATACTTAAATATTAAATAATAATTAAAATATGTTTTGAAATGTATCTATAATGTTATCAACCTAACATGTGTCAGGCATTATTAATTGAAGTAAAGCAAAACTATCTGTATGAAGGTTCTGACAATCATCTTTGATTATATAAATATGTACAATAAAGTGTGATTTATATAGATTATTGGACTTATTAGATAAACAAGAAAATTTAAAAAATATTTACATTTGTAGTTAATGGATCGCAGTCATGGTATGTTGCATAAATCAGGAGACCATTATATGCGCAACCTAATAACAATATAATAACTCCTATTATGTATAGAATCAACGCATGTTTTGCTTCTTTGGCGCCTGGAAGTGATAGAAACCGTTGTATGAAAACCTGATTTACTGTGATTTCCACATACAAGAAAGTTGCTCCCAAAATTATCGAAAGCATCGAAAGGCGTTCCGTAGGATCCAAAGTAATGCTAAGCGAAAAAACGAAAAATCTTTATTAGATTTTATCAATGTAAAAAAATTAAAAACCTAAAAGAAATAATTAAGAAAAGTGATTAAAAAAATTTTTTCAAAAAGTATTTAAGTGTTCTTTTAGAAAATATAAACAACTGCGACTGCTGTGCCCTGTGTTGAGAGTAAGGTGATTACGGAATTTGAGTTTTATTCAATAATATTTTGTTCGTTGTTACCAATTATTTTACGTCCGCAACATTTTTATAAATTTTTCCGCACAAACGGTACATCCTCTCAACCACTTTGAAAGGGTTTATATTATCCATAAACTCATCACTATGACAGCAATTATCAGTTTCAGCAAACATTCGGTCATTTGCGCCATATTTATATGTTTGCAGCACGATTCGACCATTTTTATTGAATACAATCATCGTTTTCCCCGATTTTAATACGTGCTATTGCCTTAATGAAACAAAAATTAGGTAAAAATTTCGAAAAAAAACTCACTCATATTCAAATTACTCAATAGTACTTTTAAATACCTTTTAAAAATTAACACTTTACTACTATTTGAAACTATGTTGTGGATTCTTTTATGTTTCTCGAAAAATCTACTAAATTTGAGCGACCAGAGCATTTAGTCTTATCAATGTTTATACAATCATTTTTTAATTGACCAAACCAGTCAATATAATTAATTTCCCTGATTTTATATTTTTATATCTTAACTTTTTGGGTCCAATATTATTTTTTCCATTCAAAACAAAACACCCATTTAATTAAAATTGCAGTAACCAATGAAATATATGACATTGGGGTGCCATTAGGGTATATGGGTCGGTTAATTCCAGATCGGTTAATTTTACTAAAAAAAAAAATCTGTGTAAAATTTTAGTTCAATTGGATTAATGAAAATGGCGCCCCAAGAGCCATTGCTTATATCTCCAACATATTTAATTTTACATAAGAACTGTCTTCCCAAAAGTTATAGATCTATTCAAAGTAAACAATTCACTCATATTTTTTTTGTATTTCTGTATTTCTAATAATTATTGAATAAAGGAAAATATAAGCTGAAAACACCCGAAAAGAAAATCGTTAAAAATGATGTGTAACGAATTACAAGTTTCCTTAATAAGATTCGTAAGGATAACCAAACATGAGATGATTATGGGGAACTTCTGGAACTTGCATTAATATATTTAGGAGAAATACCAAACTGCAGCACAAAGTTTCAAGATCCTGGGACTATACATCACGCAAGTTGGATGGCGAAAGCCATGCATGCATTACAAATATTTTTATTTAGGAAAGAGTTCAAATTATCTACAGAAGAAGAAAATGCTCTTTGCGATATATGTAAGTTTATTACGAAAGTGTGTGTTGAAGTATGGTTTAATGCTTCGTCATCAGTCACAGATCCTTTTCAAGAGTTTAATCTTCTTTTTAATCTCTATCGATATGAAAAAATTGTTGGAGACATATCTAGAGTTACTTTGGAGAAATTATGTAATCATCTTTGGTGTTTAAGCTCAAAGTTAGTTGGTTTGATATTTTTCGATTCAAATATGTCATCTGAGACAAATGTGGTTTCTAATTTGAATACAGAATATGATGACAGTTTATATACAAATATACTAAAAACATTTTTAATCGTTTCAAGTTGTGCGATAAATTCTTGAAAATATACCCCACAAAATGACATGAAAACCTTACTTTTTTCGCGGAAACTTCTCCGACTTTCGCAAATTAATGACACCCTAATATGACATACATATATATTTTGAAGTATAATAGTATTAGTGTATATATGTTGTTACCATTTATGTGTTATATGGAATAATGTGATGAAATATTGTACGTAACTGTCAATATAATCAAAACGCAAAATAAAATCTTGATTTAAAGAACAAGATACAGTATAAGTATATACCCTGCGTTCAATAAACATTATACTCAATTATAACACTAGTAAGAACTTTCTTTTTATTTCAAATATTTTGGAAAGAAAACGGTGGTGTTAAGTTAATACTATAAACACAATGTACTCGTTTTGTATTATGCAATTTTATTATATTTATGTCGTCATCTATGATAATACTACTCTTCAAACAACATCCCCCACTGCTATAGAATTTTATTGTTTTAAATTTAACATTAGGAGACATGTTTTAACCATTTTCTGTAACTATATTCTACGAGTACCTGGCTAATAATACTTACGTAGGTATTTCTATTCGTCCACTATCATAATTACGCTTCAACACAACTCCCAGACCACCTACATCACTTGTACCCTTAATGATGACCAAAATGATAGCACCAACCATAATTACAGTTTGTATGACATCAGTCCATATGACAGCTTTTACTCCACCCTAATTATTTATATATAATTTATGTTTACATATAACGAGAATAATATATTGTAATTATAATTCATTCACTCATTTACGTACCACACAAGTATAAAATATACAGACGATGCACACTACAGTTGTCACAATATGAATATTCACACCAGTTACTAAAATTATTTTTTTTAATTATTTATTAAAAATTTGAGATTTTATTTGTAAGTACTTGGCAGTATAAATTCAATAGCTACAACTCACCTTGATTAAATGCCAACGCTGGAACTAATATAACAATAGGTAACCACAACGTCTAGAATGTCATTCGAGAAAGTTTGGAAAAATGCCACCGAAGATGACCATTAAAAATTTGAAAATAAACCGCAAAACAGAAAAACAGCGGACAACAATGATTTTAATTATTGTTAATTATTTAATTTAAAAATATAAAATGTAATGTTTGTATATATAAAATTCAGTATTCAAAATTGTTAAAAAAATCTCATATATTGTTACAAATTGTTTCAAAAAAATTGGTTTAGCCTTGAGATAATATTAACTATTATTTTAATTTTAGCTTTACTTACTATTTCAATGAAAAAGAACACGGATCCAAGCAGGCGAACCCTTTTGTCGAACCGCATTTCTAAATACTGCAATATTATGAAATTATAATGTTTCACTTCAAATAAGTGTTAACTTACAATCCTATATATCGGATTATCGATGAATATTTTGTAAAGTTATTTTTAGCAATAATGTATAATAGTTTAAATTATAAACTCATATTATTTCCCACTTCCACCTAAATTGACAATTAAAGTTAATTGATAATTTTCTATTTTATACACAGTAAAATATTTCCAATAGATAATATTATAAATAACTAGGTATGCACCCGTGCTTTACTACATATCTAGCTCTAATGCATATCTTACTTCCCATGCTCTACCAACTCATTTCATGAACATTTTGTGGCAGCCGTATACGCTTTTTCCAACAACGACCACAGACAGTTACGTTTTGTGGTTGCATTCTGCGAACTTCATTAAATAATATATCTTATAATACTGAAATTTTTTTTTAATAAATACAACAAGTTCTGTGTAAATTTTTGAAGACAATTCTAATAAACAATTTATAAAAAATACATCTTTAAAATTGATTTGTAAAACTTTTAATTGAAGTTTGTAGTAATGAATATTTTTTGATACAACTGCAGTGTTTGTTCATCTATTTACCTCTCCAACTTGGCGTCTATTTACTTCTATTTGGGGTATTTGTTTGAATTGAATTGTAACGAGTTTTCAACAGGATACGCGTTATAAAAGTATATAAATGCACTGTCCATTGTAAAAATACAGGAAACAGAATTTCAACTTCAACTAGATATGCTCGAATTTTTTCAACAACGGAAGTTCATTTCCAGCAATTGTGCTTTTAAGTCAAGAGTAACCAAACTAACCTTTTCATTACAGTAGAACAATATTAAGTAAGTCAGAATTAATACTTTTCTAAAAAGTTTCAAAGTAACCACTACAACAAATATATCGAGATTTTTTTAGCTGCATAAAAACTTAAAATGATAATACAAAACAGAAATATTGTTGGAATGAGATTTTTTTAATTATAATCTGGTAGATTATTTCATTTATTTTTTGACTATATTTTCTGGCATATGTCTGCCACAGCTACGAGTGGCTTGGTCCATTCGATCAGTTCAATTTAGCATGAACATTGGCTTCCAATGCTTCAAGAGTTGCTAGTTGACTAGTTTGTCTCGACATAAACTACACCATTTAACATAACCACATAAAAAGTAATCGTTCAGGACCACTTCTGGAAATAAAGTTGTTACCAAATTGATTTTACAATAAATGTTTGTTTGACTAATGTTTGTTTAACGATATTTAACTAATTAATTTTTAGAAACAAAGGGGATTGCTCCTTTCCCATTTCTAAAGAAATAAGGACCGATGTCGCCGCCAGCGTGTAAACCACACCAAACAGTCGTAGTTAATTACTTAACTAATTAAAAAAACAGAACAGACTCCTAAAAGGTCTATGTGGAATTATTCTTATCATCTATTGTCTATCATCTATTGTCATTATCAGAACTATCTTAAATTATTATTTTTACTTATGGGATCGGCTTAGACAAATGCTGTGACAATAACTTAAGATAAAACCTTACTTAATAAACAACAAAATAACTCGGATATATGTACATAACCCATGTTGTCATCCGACATTTGTTTCATACATTAAAAAATAATAGAACACTGTAATATATAGTAATAAATTGTGTTAATATTCCATGTTTAAATATTATTAATTATTATTTGTTTAGCATACTCTGTGTGTTTTTATATATAGTGATGAAGATTTAAGTTATTGAATTTAGTATGTATTTAAATATAATGATTGCATGGAAAAAAAAAAGGATAATTGAGTATGACTCTTTATGCCTGGTTACGCAAAGTCAATGAGAATCCAATTTTGCAATAAAACAAATACAAAAAACAAGCAAGTATAAGTGCAATAAATATTGAATGGATCAATTCTGTACGTACCTCGTAAGTTGAAGTTAATTGTAAATTGCAGAATACCGGCAGGAACAGGTACCAGATTATAACTCCAGTCAAAACCAGTGTCATGAGTGCAAAAGCGTATTGAGTACCATAAATATAAATTTCCGTGGAAATGCCAAGCAATGAAATACCAGAAACAAAACTATAAATATTTTTATATAGGATCATTATTTAGTTTAGGTTTACGTATTTCTTTAATTACTTGTATTTTAAAAAAATGCAAAAATTAACTACTCTCAAAAGAAATAAGTGAAATATCTTCAATAAAAATTCTGTTTCATCTTTAAAAAACATTACTGAAAGTAACTCATGTAATGAACTATAGTTAAGCTTTATTAGTACAATATTAAAGAATAACTTAACTATATCAGATCAATAGACTAACGTAATAATCTTCTTATCGAAAGCTTAACAAAATACGTACGGTGCAATACTCTAAAACTTTTCAACATCATCTTCTCAGATCCATACACTACCTTTACTGAAAGTAAAGGTAACTCCAGATTTTTCAAGAAAATATACGGAAATTCGCACATTATTAATTTAAAAACTCACTGCCATGTTATTCGTGGCAGTTATGTTACATATTCGGGCAATTGATGAGAGCTATCTAGAACTCAGTAAACTAATCTGCATCATTTATAATATTACCGACTGTAATAACCCTTCAAATTTCGATACTGCCTTTTTTAAATATTTTCTTGAGGTCTTTTCTTGATGACCCTTAGGAATAACTGTAGTAGAAATACATCTTCAAATTTAGAGGTCCAAAATGACACTTTCTAAAAAAATATTTGTGGAGAAGCTTATTAGCTTACCTTACTAGAAGTGTACTAGATGGATAAATTGGCAAATATACAGACTTACACGCAGACAAAGATATAGATACAAATATAAACAGTTCGATTTGTTCCATAAAGATAATAAATAATATAAATGCCTTCTTGATATATTCGTCAATGTCGTATAAGCATCTTAAGCTATATATACCGAATAACCATTTCAAGTTTTCACGGTCAAGATCAAATATATATATTTATATATATTTGCCTGAAAATATTTGTGATTTACTCTTAAAGTTAAATGAGATACATGAAATTTTTTTTTTATATTATAAAAATTTGACTTCTTTAGCAACAATTCCATTGTTCAATTGCTTGACCTTGTCTCAACTTAAGCTTCGAATGTTCCTAAATTTAGACAATCTTAAAGTACTTAAACATTTTTTACCCAAGTCTCACATTAGACTGAATCTGCTTGAATATAAATTAACTGTAGTACGTTAGGATTTCACCATTAAAACTACGGAATTCCATGTAGTGTCTTTAAAAGCTCAAGCTGAGTCGCCAATCATAACTTTTCGCGCGCTTTTCACTTTTTTTGCTTTCCCAGTAATAATTTTCGGAGAGAGCAACGTGTCTAGAATTTAAAGAATTTCAATTTTCTGTTTTCAGATTTTTTGGCGATACTTCGGGCCACTTTGTTTTGCATATTTCATTATATTTTTTAGTGCTTTGTTATTGTATTTTGATTGTTCGCCTTGATAAAAATTTCATAACGCTTTCTATGCAATTCATAGCAATTTTCATATTCAATTAAATTTTTTATAAAAAATTATATCAAAGTAGTTTTCAATTGCTTTTCCATAAAAAGCAAATTTTTGTTTCAATCAATTTTGGAAAGCTATAAGCTCTACCACAACAGAACTACAGTACGGAAATAAAATATATAAATCTCTTTTCCAAACTATTAACTTGTCTTCAATACCACACCAAAAAAACAATAAAATTTATTTGTGATTGAACCAAAAAAAAGGAACCCACAGAGGAACTCTATTACATAACTTTTAAAGCAAAGGCACTTACTGAAATAGTATGTAATACCATTAATCACTCTCCCACTCACACATATTTAATCCAAATTTTAAAGAGAATTCATACTAAACAAATATACTCACCTGGCTACCAAAGACATTGACACCGGAAATACTTTCATCTTTCGGCCACCCACCAGATAGTTCAAAGCTTCCGTACCACCACGCTCCTCCATGTTCCGCTTCTTCTTTTTCTCAACAAATCCAAAATAAAACCCAATTACGGCACAAACCAAAAGCATTAACACAAATACAAAATAATCAACGAAACCAAAATGCTGCAATGAAGCACTCAAATCGGCCACATTCATTTTGTTGGCAGGCGTGTTGTGTTCCATAGCAGCGGCAACGGCAGAGGAACTTTCCGTTCCCATTGAGGTCGAGTGTATAGTGATGTTATCTGTACTGATCGTTGCTGCATTAAGTGTTGTCGGACTAGTACTCACAAAAGTTTTCACAGTTTCCAGAATTGCTGAACTACTAATTCCGCTGCTACTAGTTGAATCGATGCTATTCTTGTTGCTCCAGCTGGGATTCACAGTAATTTTGGTAGTTAATGATGACGTTGCGACATGTATTTTTTCCTTCCTTTTTTCATTTGCTTAATATGTAATTAAAATTTGATTTTCTGGATTTTATAGAAAATTGACGTTCTAGGTATGTGCGATTTTCTTGATTTTATGGGATTACTTAAGTGCACACATTTAAACACTTTTTGCCATTAAAAGTGAAAAACTTTCTTCTATTAATTTGTGCTCCACAATTTATAAAAACTTTTCACTTTAACTTTGTTTTTATTTTTAATTAATGTTTTTTTTATATTTCCTCTCTTATTTATCCTTAACTTTTCTTGTTTCTTATGTTTTAAAGCTTCACAAAACATAAATTTTATTAAAGTATTTATAGATTAATTATGGCGTACTATGGATTACGAAGTCCTTACATAAATTAGTATAGTATAATTTTAAGAAAATCAATCATAATACGTTATAAGTTTATTTTTGAAGTCATCAATGATGTTATTTTTGATTCGTAATTTTCGTTAAGTCGGTTAAGTCTACAGCACCTATCATTTACAAAAACGTAAAGATTGAGTAGGATATGATGAAAATATTTTAAAGTTAAGATATTGATTTTATATTCCTAATATTTTAATATTAATGCCTGTGCATTTTTTACAAAACTATTTTAAGAAATAAAAGAAATATCTCATTTATTTTAAGAAATATATGCGACGAGCATTAAGGATGTAAAAGATTTAAATAATTTTTTTTTATTGGTAAAAATTAAAAACTCTAATCGCACTTCGTTTTTTCTTTTTTAAAATACATAAAAGCTATCAGATAATAATTACTTACATTTTCAGTGTCTTCTTTTATGTTAATAGTTCAGTTAATAGTTTTTGCATGTTTTTGTTATATTAATATATTTTTTATATATGAATTTGTGTATTGAAAAAATTAAAAATATTCTATT
>NC_051847.1:118159210-118213060 GCF_002237135.1 Teleopsis dalmanni
TTTTATGTTTGACTTCTAGTATAATTATTTCTATTAATTATGGATCCGAGAAAAGTATTTTAACTTACTTACCATGCATGTGTAAATAGTACAAATTAAAGAAACGATTGGTGTAACCGAGTGCAGATCAATACCAGTCACTTTTAAAAAAATTAAATGAAACAAAATTTATTAAATAAATACCACAAAAATATAAACTTGTAAATATATTAATAATATATGAATATATTAATATTTAATATTCGCGAAATATACATTCACGAAAAAATACTATTTTCTAAAAAAAGTACTACATGAAATATAAAAAATATTATATCCAAATTTATTAAAATAAAACAATACACAGTCGGACTTCTCTGCACTAATGTTAATTTGAGGAAACTGCAATTCTTTTACGTATTTACGAGTTCTCTATAGCAAACTTCTCCCCAAAAATAAGTTTCTTCAAGCAAAGAAATACAATTTCCGATATTGAATAATTCTATTGTCAAAAATGGTGTTAAATCCTGAATTTTTTTTTATATAAATGTATTTACAATGTATACACACGACACTTCAAAAACAAGATCCAGTTCCCATTAGGCTTTCAAACATTTTTCAAGAAAACAAAATTATAGAGAAACTATGTAAAAAGTCATAAAAATGTAAGGGCTTGTAATTATAGAGATAAAGATAATACTATGTTCAAATGCAGGGAAGAGGGAGTGTACAGTAACAGGTGACCAACGATTTGGGGGCGGTATCAATTAGTGACCGCAAGCAACTAATTGGGCTGGCTGGCGGAGGCTAATCGAAACGGCAAAGGACGACTTACGTCTGTAATAGCCAACTAAGTAAGTAAGTAGGTAAATACGTTCAAATGAAAAATAATTACAAAATATAAACTGATTATAAAAGGAACAAAACAACATGCGGAAGTGTTAGGTTATACAATCTTCGCCAAAAGTAACAGATGGTGGCACAAACTTAAAAAAGGGAAAATATCATTGAAAATGCTGTTTATAATGACTTAAATCTAGAAACATTTAATAATTGTATCAAATTTAGTGTAGGACTACCATATAACCTTAATACTTTAACAACATCCACTTATTTTTCAAGTTTTTGTAATACTTTTTTAATGTATTTTTATTAGTATACCTAAGTAATAATTAAATATCTAAGATATAGTTTTGTGTTCCTTATAAATTTCCATACTGACAAAAAAAATTTTTTATTCCTCTATGTAACGGAATCGAGCCTTTAAAAAGTACAAAAAAATTTTTTTTCATCGACAACTGTCTGTAACGAAGGCATCGGCAGTTATAGAGGAGTCCGACTAAATATATATGCAAATTGCTAACGTTTTAATATTAATTTATATATCACCTTGATTGAAAGTCAAAGTGGGCACATAAATTGCAATTGGCATCCAAAGCAACTGAAAAATTTAAAAAAAAAAAAATTATATAAAAGTATTTTTTCTTATATATATTACAACAATTAGTTTATTGCTACAATTATTACAATCAGTTTTTATTACTAATATAGTAAAATATGATAAATTTTTAATATTAATGAAAAAAAGACCGATTGCATACATTAACTTACCTCCAATATCACAAAAAGTAGAGAACCGAACAATCGTATTTTTCTATCGAAACGTCTCTCAAAATACTATAAATAAAAACCAATTTTTTAAAATAAATATTTTTAACGTTTATTATTATTAATATATGCTTATCTATATATATATATATATATATTACATATATGCATAATATATATAACTTCCAAGCAGTGCAGTATTGTATATAAGCAGCCAAGCAAGCGCCAAAATATTTTATGATTATGTATGCAATATTTACATGAATACGTTTAAAGCAATTATTTATAATTAAAAAGAATTCGTATATAAATGCAATTATCATATATAACTCTTTTTGCATATATTTATACTTATAGATTAGTGCAAAACGGAAAAAATAAATTACAAAGGATATTAATACTATTTCTTATAAATTATTTTAATTAAAGTTTTCTAGTAATTATTGTTAAATTAATTATAAAATTAATATCAATGCAAGAGTTATAAATAAATAAATGCATGTTTCCCTAACAATCTATATTAAAAAATAGTACTTATTTCTCACATTATGTAATAAAAACTCATTGCGTAGATGAAAATAGTGAACGATTTTTTATTTATAGTTGAAATTTTCTTAAGTTTTCTTTGATAATTAAAAGAAATCTTAATTTAAAAACGTATATTATTAACTACATAGCCGCCATTAAATATTACAAAAATTCTGAATTGACAATATTATAATAAAGTCAAAAACAATATGAAACTATTTTATTAAAAGTAATGTAGTATGGCTTAAGTAAATATAAACAAAAATATATGAAACTCATTATCCCAAAAAAAACAATTTTTAAATAATAATTATGACAAATAAGTTCTTGTCCTTATTCTCTTTTCCGTCATTCAGACTATTTCTTAAGCATTTCCAGATCCTTTTGATTCACACTCTTATAAACAGTTTTCTTAAAGTAACGTAAAGCTATAGGTGCAAACAACTTTTCATCCATATCGGTGGCCTTATTAACACCAAATATTAGTGTTGCTAAATTAGATCCAATCACTGTGAGCATAGCTCCCAGAAAACAATACCATAGAAATGATATATGATGCAAAGCAAAAGTAGTATCATGTGGAATAGGCCTTGCAAAAGAAGTTGTTAACCAATTATTCATTTTAATTAAAAGTCCAATGTACTGTTTCATTACTTACTGTGCAATCGTTGAATTTATATACCGACTGCTATTAAAATTATAGTCACAACTTTCTATAGAAACAGGTAATTTAGGTTGACGAAATGTTCCAGTTACGTTTGCTATTTGAGCATTTACACAAATCCAGGTCATAGTAAGAACTGAAATAATGCTTCCAGAGAGAACGCACTAACGATATTAAAAAATTATACTCAATTATATTGCTTACATTTAATTATTATTTATACAGAAATATAAATTTAAAATAATTACTAAATTTTTAAAATTTATATATTAAACAAATTATTGTAAGTACTTACTTTTTCATTAATCCATGGCATTAACATACCAACACTAAAAATTCCTAACATTGGTCCATAAATTATTGATTGTAAAGAAACAGATAGTTGTAGCATCATTCCTAACTTCTCAACTACATATACTAATCCAATAGAGCTTAGACCAAAAACTATAACTACCGTACGCATAATTATAGCAGTAGTACGTTCAGTTAATGGTTTTGAGATATTGGGTTTCACAAAGTCTTCTAATACAACAGCAGAAAGTGAGTTTAAAAGAGTTGAGAGAGAACTTAATGCAGCACTAAAAACTCCAGAAACGAATAGACCTGGTAAGCCAGGATATGCACCCAGTACATGCATAACCAAAAGAGGTACCAACTGATCACGAGCTTTTGCTAACTGCAATATAAGATCAAACGATTAAGACCATTTCTTATACTCCAAAATCAATTTCTTATACTGCAATCAATAACTTACGCCTGTTGTGATTGGATCACAATGATGATAAGTTGCAAATGTTAATAGACCCACATATACACAGCACGAGTACAAAAGAATCACACCAATCGAAAAAGTTATTATTGTTTGCTTTACCTTTTTAAGCGATGGTAAAGACATAAATCTCTGCACCGTGGGTTGATTTATGGATGTGCTCTGGATTTTTAAAAATGTGCCACCTATAAAAACAGCAAATACACTCAAACGAACTGTGGGGTCAAGCGTAAGTCTAAAGAAATATTAAAATCGATAATAATGCTTGTTTATCCATTGTAAAAAATCTTACTCTGGTGAATTTATACGACCACCTGCCATATTACGTTTCCAGATTTCCCCAAATCCACCAATATCTACTGTGCCTTTAATCATGAGTACAATAATTGATCCAAACATAACGAAACTTTGTATAACGTCGGTCCAAACAACGCCTTTAATGCCACCCTTAAAAAATTCAGTATTTTTTTATTCGTATAAACAAATAAATAAAATTAATTATATTAATATTTACGCTACTAATATTAGGAATAAGTTGCTATTATGAAATTTCAGAGCAAACTTTTTGAAATGCGTTTTATTATTTATTTTTCAATGTTTCGCCTTCCATCACATACGGTAACAAAATTTTAATTAGATGATCGAAATGTGAGATTTTCTTCATCAATAGAGTTATTGAAATAAAATTTTCATTAAATATAATTGATGAGACGTGCTTTCATGATTTAGATGTCCTGTTTGGAAAAAAATTTGAGAAAAAAATAAATATTAGAAAAGCCCATCTCAAAACCTATATTTCATGAAAACATCATTTCAACATCTCTACTGTTTAGAAAATTTCTACCAAATTTAGATCGTCTAATTTTAATTCTGCCACACTCAAGACACTTATATGACGCTACTTGGTAAAATTAATACTAAGCATTACCATATGATCATTTGATTGTGATGTAGTTATAGTGCCGATTAAATTTCTTTGTACAAATCTCTTCAACATCTCTTGATGTCTTTCTTTAAATTGAAAATTACACTTATCGGTGACTTAGGCCATGTAGTTATTATTTATAACAAGTAGTTATTATCAACAGTTGTTGAGATAATGAAAAACAGAAAACATTAAGACGCATTCGAATAACAAAGAAGAGACATCAACAACAATTTATTTAATTTATTGAAATTTAGCTGATCACACCAAGCTGTTTCGCCACGTACTCATCACTCAACAATATTTCCTAAGAGCACTGATGATGAGTACGGGACAATACTCGAAACAGCGCTGTATGGTCAGCCAAATTTCAATAAATTAACAAAATTTTTGTTCATGTCTTTTCTTTGCTATTAACGTAGATTAACTTATTTTCTGATATATTCTTAACCCATTTCGGACCACCGTGTTGTGCACCACACGTCTAGTTTTGAATATTTTTCGATATTCAAAGAATATTATATATAAAGAAATTAAGAGTAATCTTTCAAATAAATATTAAACTTCTCATTTACTTAAACTTGTTTTAATTTACTATTTACTATAGAAGTTTCACCGTAAAATTTCAAGTCTGAAATTACCTGGTACTTAATTGGTTAATTTAAATACTCGTACTTACCACAGTAGTATAGAAAGTGCATATAACAATAACAATAGGAGTTATAGTATGGACTCCGATACCGGAAACTAAAAAAAAGTTAAATGAAATTAGTTTTATAAAAGAAATACAAAAATAAGTTTATATATATCTTAAATAAAGTTATAAACAAACTGATGCGATGTGGCACAATACACCGTATTCTGCGGTAATAAAAATCAACAACAATGGACATCAAAAGTACGGCGATGTTTTGTGCAGTGCAATTTGCATAATTTTGCAATTTCATTTAGCTGCTTTAAACTTTATATAAAATCCTTTATATCAGTTACTAATTACATTATAAATTAAATTTCAAGTACGAAATCAGTGTTCCATTTCGTTCATTAAATTAAAATAAGCAAAAACCACACTGCCAGCTAATGCCACCAAAAATGCAAGCAGCTAAAAAAAATTTACAAAAAAATTCTACTGAACGTTTAGTGTAAGCCACTGCTTCATCATCGTGACAGTGTACCGCAATATCATTATCGCATCTGTTATTGCTCCGATTTAACGTTAAGGTTTTATAATACACAAATCGTAAAATACTATGACATATCGATCGCATCTTTGTCTGTTTAGAACACATAGTATTTACAATTTTATTAAATGTCATACCTTGACTAAAAGTTAGTGCTGGCACGTATACGGCAATAGGTAACCAAATTATCTATAAAATGTATAAAGAAATTGGTAATAATGTAAAAAAAGTATATTGAGTGTATAGTAAAGCATAACATAAATTTAAATATATAACTTACGGCTTTTAATGTAAACAGCGCAGCTCCAAGTATTCGTATCCGACGACTAAATCGTAACTCAAAATACTATAAAAAATATTATTAATAAATAAACCACATAATAAAGATTGCATATTTTTATTCACAATAAAACAATAAAACAAATATGGTAACGAAATTTTATACAATTTATACACATAAAAGATTTATATACAGTAAATAACAGTATGAAATCCAGATAAAATTTAAATGAAAAGTGAATTTTTTTTAAATACTTTTCTATGTACATTGTAAGTAAAATAAATATTTTAATAAATGCGTCCAATCTAAAACAAATTAAAACTACATGCTCTACAAAATTTTAATGAACTTCATTTTTCTTTGATTATATATTTTAATTACTTATTCTGTTGAGAGTGATGAAATGATGTGCATCTAAAAATATAATACATATATACCCTTTTTAAGCATAAAGAAAGATTTCAATACGAATTATTATTTAGTTTTTCCTTAATTATATAAATAAAATCATCTCTGACAATCAAATTATTTTTAATAATTTTAATCAATTTTTATTTGTCGTTTAACAATTTTAAGTGTACATAAAAGTTACAAGACATCTCTACGCTCGTTTTGATCAGTAAATTTATATTCGACTTCTTCGGTTTGGTTGTCGAATTTACTCAACTCATTAGCACTTTTTAAATTTCTGATACTGGCATATTTCTTAGTTTTCATAAAACGATGGAAGAATGGTACAATCAAAGCTGGATCCAGTTCACTGACATCCTGCTTTCCAAAATATAATGTAGCTAATAGAGAAACTATAATTGTAGTCGAAGCACCAACCAAGGTATACCACAAGAAGGATATATGATGCAAACTGCTTTCAATTTTCGGCTCGAAAAGTGGTGCCCTATAAAAAAATACACAAAACAATAATGAATATTTCAAAAGTATATAAACAAATAAATTGCAACATTTATTTACTCGTAAATACTAGAATTGAGTAAATGTGTTGAATTAAAATCATAAGTACACCCAGTAACTGAAACAGGCTTCGTTGGATGTTTCAGCACACCACTTGCAATATCAATTTGTGCACGCACAGTTATATACGTCATCAAAAGTGCCGAGCTGATGCAACCAGTGAAAACACTCTAAAAATGGTCATTCATAAAACACATATGGTATGAACACATATTCTTACATACGTTTGTATTAACAAATGGCATCATCATTCCAACTGTAAAAGCACCCAACAACGGTCCTGAAGTGGCTGACCCCACAGTCGCCGATAGTTGCATAACCATTCCTAATTTTTCAACAATATGCACCGAAGCCAGCGATGATACACCAAAAACTACAACCACTAATCGTAAGATAATTGCAGTCTGAAATTCCGTTAAGGGTTTAGAACGATATGGTTCAATAAAATCCTTTAACACAACACCAGATAAAGAATTTAGTAAAGTAGATAGCGAACTTAATGCAGCACTAAAAACTCCTGAAATGAAAAGACCTACGACACCGGGGAAACTGCCAACAGTGTGCATAACATATAGTGGCACAACCTGATCCTTTGCACGTGCTAACTACAATATAATCAGTACACAAAAAATGATATATTCCAATTATTGGAATTATTTCAACATACCTTTGTTGTAATTGGATCGCAGTTATAATATGCAGCATATGCTAATAAGCCAATATATATACATAAACCCAGTAGTCCCGCAAATCCCGTTATAAACACTATTAAAGTCTTCTTCACAGACTTCATATCTGGTAGTGACATAAAACGTTGCACCGCTGGTTGACTGGTAGCACAAACTTGTAATTTAAACACCGCTCCACCAATCAAGACAGCAAGCATACTCATACGCACTGTCGGATCAAAGGTAAGTCTATTAGATTGGAAGAATTTCAATAGTATGTAATATCACAAATAGTCAACATTTTTGTTAAAAATATATTTCTGAACTCACTCTGGTAGAACTATACGATCTGACTCCAAATTTCGTCTATAAACTTCGGTTAGACCTCCTACATCGATTGTTCCCTTTATAACAACAAATAATAATGCGCCAACCATTATGAAACTTTGCAGTACATCAGTCCAGATAACGCCTTTTATGCCTCCCTATATGTACAAAATAAAAATATGTTTTATTTATATAACACAATTATATGCAATATTTGTTAATATAATTGTTTAATTAATTTTGTTTTTAAAATGTTGTCGACAACATTTGAGTAAAGACTTAGGATTTATTCTTATTTAATATATAACTCAACTTCCAACTGTCATATTAACAGATATTATATATATATGGTGTAAAAATATGAGCGATGGAGTATACCTATAACAAATGGAATTTACTACAGAAAAATTAAGCGGAAAATCATGCCGGAGTGAAAGGGATCTATTGATCCCAAATAAGAATAATAAGTCAAATAAAAATGAAAAATAACATTTTAGCGAAAAAAATGATCATAACAACAGCAACAGGTGTGTATAATGCAATAGTGAGGCATTTATTTAAAGTAGAGGGATTTAGTTTTAGGTCACATCATGATATTCCGGAAAAATTTTAACGGTCGAAAGTCAGGGACTGCCAACCCAGTTAGGCATTGAAACTACAATGCCTAATTCAGTAAAAAAAAATAATTTAAAAGTCGGTATTACGATATTGTTTATCTATTTTTTTTATAATTTCATACTTACGATGCTCGTATAAATGGTGCAAACCACACAGAGTACAGGGGTTATAGTATGAACATTGATTCCAGTTACTATTTGAAAGAAAAAATAATAGATTTATAAAAAATAAAAATGAAAGAAACTTACACTGGTTATAAGTAAGAGCAGGCACGTATATGGATATTGGCATCCACAAAATCTAAATGTTGCAAAAGGTTTTATATAGTCAAAGTATAATTAAAGCATACCTATATTTTGATATATTACAAATAACTTATATTAAATTTAAATAAAAGTTTAAGTTTAGTTTTGCTTACGCCATCAACTAGACGAAATCAACAAACATTTGCTCTTAAAATGTTTATATATTCTGAAGTTTTAAATTAACGATTTATTAAATGATTAATAAAGAGGTTTATTCGAACAGTAATGAAATACAACAACAAAAATTTATTTTTTATATTATTTTAATTAATTGAATTTTTGGCTGACCATACAATAGGATTGAGATTATAAAGTTTAAGTAATAAACATATGTTAATAAAATTAAAAATTATTATATCTTTATATAGTACAAAACATTATTCTTTAATTCTTCCTGTGATTATTTATTTTCACTTACCGCTAATGTAAGAAAACAGACTGAACCAAATAGACGTACTCGTCGGTCAAAACGTCTTTCAAAATACTAAAAACAGAGATTATTTGCAAATGTCTAAATGTATAGTTTAAAATTTTAAGTGTTAACAATGTGGTACGTACTTAGATAATGTGGACAAAATACATACAAATATATTACACACACATAAGCGAAGAATAGAAACTAAATACCCACAATTATGCAAAATGAAGTGCTAAGGAAATAGTCATTAAAATATTGAACACCACGACCATCTTAAATACCAATGACTATCTCTAATACTCGAGTTAACTATAACCAAATAATAAAATTAAATAAAAATTTATCCTTATAAATAATTAATTTTATTATAAAATATTGAAATCAATTTTTTAAAATATTTTCTATCTCAACATTACTAATATCACTTTGATGTTTCGGCAAATAACGTTTTATTAGAGGTGACAATAGGGCAGGATCTATTTTCTTAATATTATTTCTTCCATAATATAATGAAGACAAAGCAGCTACAGTAATACATATTACGCCACCTAGAGATGTAAACCACAGAAATGATAAATGATATATATTTCGTTCACTGGAACCACTGAAAAAATTGATTTAATAAATTTCTTTTAAGTCTTTCAAAAACCTACTCGTACTGTTCTGTCTGAAAAGCAATTGTAAAATTATCGTATGCATATGAACACCCTTCTACGGATACAGGTAACGTAGGATGTCTAAGCTCACCTTTCATTTGTGATATTTGGGCATTTGTTATTAACCAACTTGTGGTAAAAAAGGACACTAAGCCACCTGTCAGTGCACTCTAAAAATTTTAAATCTGTATAAAGAAAATAAATATTTACAAGTTTACCTTGCCATTAATCCAAGGTAAGCATACACCCATAGTGTAGATACCCAGCAATGGTCCCATTGAAACGGCTGATATCATCGTTGATAACTGCAATACCATGCCTAACTTTTCCACCACGAAAACCAATGCCATACACACCACACCAAAAAATACCACAATTAAACGCAGTAACACAGCCATTTGTACATCCGTAAGAGGTTTTATTAATGGTTTAACTATATCTTGCGATATAACACACGCCAAAGAATTCAGCCCAGTAGAAAGTGAGCTCAACGCAGCACTGAAGACCCCAGCCACAAAGAGTCCTGGTAGTCCTGGAATTGCACCTAATGTACGCATCACTAAAAGTGTGGGCAATTGATCCCTAGCGGTTGCAAGCTTTAAATAGATTTGTTTAAGTGAATACAAAATACTGCCCACACTTAAATTTTATATGGAAATACCTTCGTCGTCAATGGATCACAGTCGTGGAAAGTAGCATATGTTATTAAACCCATATAACAACAGCAAAAAAGTAAAAATATCAATAAAATTGTATATACGATCATAGTCTGTTTAACTTTTTTCAGGGTAGGTAATGATAAAAATCGTTGTATGGAAACTTGATTTACATCAGATGATTGTATTTTATGGAGTGTTCCACCCACAAGTACTGAAAGTATAGAAAGCCGTACAGTAGGATCCCAAGTAACACTAAGAGTAACGAAAAGATATACACATAAGAAATTTAATATCAATACAGAGTGTATGAAAAGTTGTTGAAAAAATATATTAGTAAATCTTACTCTGGCGCATTTAGACGACCACTTGCTGCATTACGTTCTAAAACCACACTTAAGCCTCCCACATCATAAGTACCCTTTATGCATATCAATATAACAGTTCCGTACATAACGAAACTCTGTATAACATCAGTCCAAACTACAGCTTTAAGACCGCCCTTTGTAATGAAATAATATTTTTTTGAAATTTTGAATTTTATTTTATTGAATATTTTAAATTTAATTCGAAAAACTTATACGCACCGCACAAGTATAAAAAGTACACACAAGACAAACTATCGGTGTAATCAAATGTATATCGATTCCACTCACTGTAAATAACATAAATCCATAAAATATGAATCATTAAGAATAGAAATTATGAAATTTGAATCTTTATTTTTCAGCTGTGGTTCTAATTTAATTAGATATTTTACTAGAATCACCAACTGCCGAAGATTCGGTATAGATACTATGTGGTTTATGAAAGTCTATATTTTTGACGGCTTTGCAGTGACACTCTGTAACTTCTTTACTACGCCACATAAAAAAATTCTGTACAAAGTTTTGTTACTGAATAAAAAGTCATTTCAAACGAAATAAAAATTTCATTCCAATACATCCTAACTTCGAAACTTATTATTTAGCACAGGAATAATCCTAACTCTTAATAAAGGTGAGTCTCCACTATAACTCATTGTACGTTTAAGAAAATTCCACAGGGTATGGGATTTCCAAAAGTTATTAACAACAGTATTGAACTGCAAACAAACAATTGAAAAACCATGTTCATAGAACGGGCTTCGTTTTCAATACTAGCTTTTGTAACTTTGACGATGGTCTTAAAATTACAAGCACTAGTTACTTCACAAATATTCTGTCCTGTCAGTTATCAAATTTCCAACACTTCACTCTACTCTACCTCATAAAGATCATTAATTACTGTATTAATTTTGTGGGAAAAATTGCATTATCTCCCACTCCTACATTGTGATTGAAATGTTAAATTTAAAAAATTAATAACAGATATTGATCCCTATCACTTTTCTTAGATAATATTATAATAGTCTGACCAATAACTTCCTTACCGTCATATATTTCCACACTGTATTACTGTAATTTATGCCCAATAGAGCAAAAATTAATTTTACTGTTGTACTAATATAATCAGATTAATTGATATAGTAGACAGAGAGAGTATTATATTAAATATAATAAGGCTACTAATTGTAAGCTACATACCTTGGTTGAAGGTAAGCGCTGGCACATATATGGCAACCGGTAAGTAAAGTACCTTTAAAAACAGCAGATTATTATGGAATAATATTCTTTAATATAGAAGCTTACCATACCAACTGTGAAAAGTATAGATCCGAAATATCGTACACCTCGTCCAAACCGCATCTCAAAGTACTAATAAAAAAATTTAATAAAAAATTATTTTATTAACAAGCAGAAAGCCTAACTTAGTTTGAAATGTTTTAAAAAAAATTTTGTATAGTTTTGTTATTAGTGCGGTGCAATGAAGCGTTATGCAGTAACTTTTAGTTGTTATATTATTTACAATAATAAAAACCATTAACTAAATTTGTTAAAAATTAAGTTAAAGAATAGTTTGTGCAAAATTAAAAAAAAAAACTACTTTTTCTGAATGGCGATTTTACTTAAGTATATTGTTTGCCAGCAAAACATAAAATTTTAAATTACAATACTTATAATAAATAAAAAAATCTTTTATTTAAAGGAGATTCTATGATTTTATATAATTATTTTTTTCAGTTATCAATATCACATTCTGTTCGCCCATTTGTACACTTTCATATTCCATTGGTTTGATATATTTTCTTATAAAAGGCGAAAAAAGCTCTATGTTCATTTTTTTAGGATCATTGCGTCCAAATACCAGCGATGCTATATGCGAGAATATAATTGATAATATGGCACCTACAGTTACATATAACATAAAAGACATCTGATAAATATATTGAGCCAATGTTTTGTCGCTAAAAGAATATTAAATTAATTAATCATTTTAAGAGAAAGCAGTTATTGAACACATTTTTTTAATTCTTGTATTTACCTTTGTAAAACTACAGTTTGATTCGCCGGTGTTATAAGCTCTTCAAACTTATAAGTACAACCCTCAGTAGAGAAAGGCTTCATGGGATATACCAATTCACCACTTGCAAGTGCTATTTGTCCTCTTATACAAATCCAACTCATTATAGCGTACGCTACAATGCTACCACATAAAGCACTCTATTCGAATAAAATATTTATAAAATATAGTTTTTTTATTTTGTTTTTAAACTGTTTTACCTTGCCATTTATCCAAGGCATAAGAACACCCATTAGAAATAGTCCAAATAATGGACCACTTGTTATAGAACCCAGTGTCATTGAAAGTTGTAAGACCGCACCCAAACGTTCGACAACAAAAACTAACCCAACACAAATAACGCCCATTACTACCACAGATACTCGCATTATAATTGCAGTTTGATGCTCTGTTAGAGGACTTTTACGAAATGTTTTTATGAAGTCTTCGAGAAACACTGCTGAAAGGGAATTTAAACCAGTGGATAAGGAACTGAGCGCTGCACTAAAGACACCCGCCACAAATAGCCCAGCTGTGCCGGGATAAACACTTAAGATGTCCATTACCAATAAAGGTACCATTTGATCCTTTGCTTTTGCTAACTGCAAATATCAGATGAAAGTTTTTCAACATTTTACTTAATACTCTTGATTTGTTATTTAAATTAAAATTTAAAACTCTAACAGCCATATTCGCTATTCTTCATAACAACAAATTAAAATGTTGTAGCTATTTCATTTGTTCTGGTATAAATTCAATACATACTATATATGCTGAAAATAATATTCAATACAATATTAAAATAATATAGTTTGATTTATATAGATTATTGGACTTATTAAATAAAAAAATTTAAATTTAAATAAGAAAATTTGAAAAATATTTACATTTGTAGTTAACGGATCGCAGTCATGGTATGTTGCATATATCAGGAGACCATTATATGCGCAACCTAATAACAATATAATAACTCCTATTATGTATAGAATCAACGCATGTTTTGCTTCTTTGGCGCCTGGAAGTGATAGAAACCTTTGTATGATAACTTGGTTTCCAGCTGTAACTTGCACGTAGTAAAACGTTGCTCCCAAAAATAGTGAAAGCATCGAAATACGTTCTGTTGGATCCAAAGTAATTCTAAACAAAATAATTAAAACAAAATTTTATTATTACTTATTACCAACATAGAGAATGGCAGATAAAAATTAAACATTTGTAGTATTTAATAAAAAAAGAATAAAACTATGAAAAATTGATCAAATCTTTATGCATTTATTTATTAATTGTATATAATAAAGTATAAAAATATATACAGCAGAAAGCTTAAAAATCTCTTTGCTTATAAAAAATATTGTTTTATTTTAAGTATGGTATATATCGAGTATCCCCAAGTAAGTATTGGATTTCAGAATAAATGTTTAATGAGTGATCAAAAAATAAGACAAATTATTAATTTTTTCTTACTCAATTCAGCTATAACACAAAATTTTAAACAAACACTTTAATACAATATTTTACCACACAATATAAACTCAATATACGTCTGCTGATTCGGCTGAGTTAGTAGGCACGTTACTGGTAGTGCAACCAGTACTTAAAAAAATGCATTTTACACTTAAAAACACGATACGGTGCATAACCACAAAATGCCACTACTTTTTTATTAAATCCCAAATACTGAGATTTTTCTTCAATAATAAAAAGAAATTATTTTAAAAAATTCTAATTGTAATGATGGCTTTTTAGTTTTCTGTTTCAAATATCTTAAAAAAAGAGGTGATGTCAAATTCTGGTATTTATATAATTTCATTCCTATCAAACCTAATTTTATAGGTTTGAGGAGTTTTTCATAGAACTCAACTCTTTATTCCGTTAATAAAGTCTTAAAGATATCAATATTTCAACCAATTTCTATCTTCTATCTGGGTAATAATACTTACGTAGGCATTTCTATTCGTCCACTGTCGTAATTACGCTGCAACACAACTCCCAGACCTCCTACATCACTTGTACCCTTAATGATGACCAAAATAATAGCACCAACCATAATTACAGTTTGTATGACATCAGTCCATATGACAGCTTTTACTCCACCCTAATTATTTAAGTATTATAAACAACGAAATCATTCACGAATAATTTTTTATTTATTCATTTACATACCACACAAGTATAAAATATACAGACGATGCATACTACTGGAGTCACAATATGAATATTCACACCAGTTACTAAAAATTTTTTATTTTTATAAAAATAAAAAAATAAATATTTATTAAAAATTTGAAATTTTAATTTCAAGTACTTGGCAGTATAAATTCAATAGCTACAACTCACCTTGATTAAATGCCAACGCTGGAACAAATATAACAATGGGCAACCACAACGTCTAGAATGCCATTCGAGAAAGTTTGGAAAAATGTCATCGAAGATGACCATTAAAAATTTGAAAATAAACCGCAATACAGCAAAACAGAAAAACAGCGGACAACAATGAATTTAATTATTTTTAAAAATATAAAATGCAGAGTTCGTATATACACAATAAATTCGAAATTAATTAAAAAATTTCATATTTTTTACAATTTCTTACAATAAAATTAATTTCACCTTGACATATAATTTTGTATTTAATATAACTTTTAATTTTAGTTTTACTTACCGTTCCAATAGTGAATAGCACGGACCCAAGCAGGCGAATACTTTTGTCATACCGCATTTCTAAATACTGCAATATTTTGAAATCATAATAGTGCACAACACCCAATTAATGTTAACTTACAGTTTCGGTAAATATCGATTAGTATTTAATATATGTAGCTATAGCAAAGCGATTTTTAAAGTATGTTTTATAGTTAAAACGCACAGCAGCTCTACATAAAATTATGAGCTCATATTACTAACCACTTTTAACTAAATAATAATTAAAGTTAGATAATTGATAATTTAATATTAGATACAATAATAAATAGTTTAAATTATTTAATACATATTATTAAATATGACATATTAATTTATTTATATATGAAATTAATAAAATAAATTATTATAATATAATGTATAATTTAATTTCAAAAAAATTTTTAATTATATATATTTTAATATTTTATGCCTTTATATTTAGTACTTTTTTGTATTTGTTTTGATTTTAATTTATAAACCTGAAACAACATATATTACTCAAATAAAATGTCTATAATACAACAACACAACTATTCGCATCACAATTATAGATTTATATATACCCATATACTTTTGATTGTAATTTTACTAGTTCGACACACGGCTCTAAAACCCTGTTCACACACCAAATCTTATTTTTATCTTTATTTCGTTTTTATTTTTGTTTTTGCCGTTGCTCGCACTTTGCAGCAATGTAACTATTTTCGAGTTTTGGTTTTTCTGTATCTATTTATATACTCAGTAAAATCAGACACTTTTATTAAAACAATTATAAAATCAAGTTATTTCGAAACTGTTCACACTACTTCCAAAGAAGTCACTTTTTGCTTTTTTATATATATATATATATATATTTATATATACAACAAAAATTAACTAATGAAAATATATATAATTGAAAACCGTTTCGTATATATTTAATTCTCTTCATTATTTAATGTTTGTATTGTTCCAATGTGTTTCCGGATTCATTAATATCAAATGTATATATCTAGTTTATCATCTCATTATTTCTGATCTCATAGTTTCTGATCTCAATTCAAATTTGAATTTAATGTCTCTCAATTCGAATTCCTCTTGAACATTATCAGGAATTTATTTCTCACAGATTAAATTAATTTTTATAGCGAAGGACCTAGTAGTCCAGTCTCTTAACCTATATTTGAACAGAAAATTTTTCACGAATGTTTGCATATCTCGAAACTTTGCTGTTAAATTATGCAATGTATGTGAACTTATTAGGTTTAGTAATGGGTGATCATGAATATCCAAATGATAAATTTTCTAAAAAATTTTAAATTTGAAAATGTAAAACAATAAAGCGATTTGATAGCCATTCTTCAGCAATTTGTAAATTGCTTACATATACATAGCTAAGAGCCAAATCATAACAAAATTTATAGAATTTTAAAAAATTTGGCAATACAGTAATATGTTCTTAAAGATCTGTTTGTATCACAGCTATATTCAAATCACTATATTCAAACAACAAATTCATAAATTTATCATGAAAAATGTCTAAAATTTTTCGATTTGGAAACTTAACTGACATTTTGCTGAGCACTAACTGTAAGTTTGTATTTCTTATTAAATAAAATACTTCACTTTTGTATATATATGAAATTTAGAAAATAATAAATAATTGTTATTTTATACATAAATTACTTATATAGTATAGATTGCTACGAGTAGTAAAAAGTGTAGTGTTAAGTTTTTTTATCCGGATAATATAATTATACCATATTTATAATTGTACTATCATATATTCATATCTGCAATATATTAAATTATTACTGAAAAGATTAAAGATTCTTTTCATATAAAACGTTCATAATTTTTTGTAATACGAGGGCGGTTTGATAAGTCAGTGACTTTTTGAATTTCCCGCGCAGTTACTCCAAATGCAACAGTGCTGCCGTCAGCTGTAATCTACCAGTGGGCAACTTTCTAATTTTGAGCAAGCTACGTCGTTCAGTTAGTGTTTGATAGCCGTTCAAAGCAGACAACCTCCTGAATTTTTACGAAAATGGAAAAAAGTGACCTACTTGGGAGATTTGTTTGATTTGTATCGAATTCTCGAGTTTTCAACAGTATACACGTTATAAAAGTATATAAATACAGCGTCTATGGAAAAAATACAGGAAACAGAATCTCAACTTCAACAGAACAGAGCTTATGCTTGAATTTTTTCAACAATGGAAGTTCTTTTCTATTGCGTTTCTAAGTCAAGAGTAACCAAACTAACTATTTCATTATAACAAAAGAGCAATATTAAATAGGTCAGAATTCATACATTTCTAAAAAGTACCATAAAAGAACAGTGTCATCTTAAATATATCTTTGACAATAACACTAATTGAAAAATATTAATCTGTGAAATACAAATTCTAATCAGTGAGATATAGGCAGAAGAGTCTCAGCTTTTCGAATAAAGGCTAAAATACCTTGTGATCAAAAAAGAACGAGAATTTTAATTTTTGAATTCCCGTGCTCATCCAATCGGTAAATTATTTTCACGCTGGCAACACTATTATACATATTCTGCCAAAGTTTTACGCATATCGTACGATTAATTTTTGTTTGGCGTCTATACAAAGTAGTCGAAAAATTTACTGGTTTCTTCGATATTCATGGTGTAGTGCACTATGAATTCCTTCCGAATGGTCAAACGGTTAATAAGGAGTATTATTTAGCCGTTATGCGTCGTTTGCGTTCGCAAAAAAATGCCAGATTTATGGAAGGAAAACTCATGGATTTTACACCACGATAACGCAGCGGCTCACACAGCGTTGGTTGTGTCGCAGTTTTTGGCCAAAAACTCCACCAAAATCATCAACCAAGCACCGTACTCTCCAGATATGGCCCCGTGTGACTTTTTCCTCTTCCTCCGTTCTCCCAACTCAAATTGCCATTGCAAGGAACGCGTTTTGAGACCATAGAAGCCATAAAAGAGAATTCGCTGCTTGAACTAAAGGCCATACCTTCGGCGGCCTATACAACTTGTATGGAAAATTGGATCAAGCGTGGGCATGCATATATTGCCGCCGAAGGAAAGTAGTTTGAAGGCGATAATAAAGAAAATTATTAAAAATTAACATTAACATTAACGTTCTTTTTTTAACTTCTCGTTCTTTTTTGATCAAATGGTATCTTCAATAATTATAGATTTATATCAAAAATCGCACAAAACGAATCTTAAATTTAAACAATTTTATTATAATTATATTACGAGTATATAAAAAGAAGTAAAAATAAATGGGAAATAGAACTAATAATTTAATTGTTCATTAATGAAGTCACATAATTCTGTACGTTTTAGTTTATTTCTTATTTGAAATTATTAAAATTGAAAGATTTGTAAGAGTATTAATTTAAACTACACAGTAACTACCACAACAAATGTAAAATACTTGAACTGGCATGCTATACCAGTTATACTCTACCAAATTCCGATATCGCAATCAATACTTACAAATATTTTATATTCTATTCTTTCTCCAAAAAACACGAATTTGCTAAGAAAGTGAGATTAATAAATTTGACCATCTGTTACTCTATCTCAAACCAATTAACTTAGGTGCCCAGCCTCAATCTGGGCCAGAAGGAGATTACTGGGTCGAGAACTACTCTCCCCTTCTGACATAAGGTGATCCTTAACAGCTGCTGGCTGGCTTTCTGACTTTTATTCGAAAGACGGAATGTGTTCTGTCCTGTTTGGTGCTCCGGTCCGTTACAAGTTGATGCCCTTTTTATTTCTATTATATTATTATTAACTTAGGTAGAACCGAAATCGATTATTATATCGAATTACTTTGCAAGCATTGTTTAATGTAAAAGCAACACCGACACTAAAGATTTTAATTGAAGATCTTCATAGTCTAAATTATTAGTATAGGAGGAAAAAATATTAAAATCTGCCGATGCTTAGCTTCAGCTCTATAATGGTTTATAGCGCCATTTCAAGGATCACGAATTATTGTCAGAAACTGATGTCTACATGAAAATCTTAACCTAAGTAAATTGATTAAAGCGATTTAAAAAATTTCTTAATACGTCTTACATAAATGTCCTAATTTGAGTGCCTGTATATATATTTTAAGAATCTGTAATCTAATAGAATTATAAATGAAAGTACACAGACTTCACTCAATTTATTTTAAATTAATGACATGTAAAATGTCATAATGAATCAGAACTAAGATCAGCTTAAAGAAGTATTAGAATTCGGTGCAGTTGGGATAAATCTTTGAGAAGATTTTTTGAGATAAGATTGTGGTTAAAGTACCTTGACAACTCAATAATAATATAAAATTTAATAAATATAATTATGGTTTTAGAAAAAATTAAAAATAAGGCAGACTGAATATGCAACTTCACGAGTAATCACTGTAGGCAAGTTACCTTTATATTATTGATTTTTGAAGAAGAATATCATCAGTCTACAATATATTTTTTAAATTACTGATAATGAACCATATATATATATATAACCCAAATGTTGTTATCCGTCATAGGTTTCATTAAAAAAAAATAGAACATTGCTTCTGATCCCAATTGAATTATTCACTAAAAAAATTAGTGAATCGATTATGTTTAAAAGTATGTAATATATAGTAATATATTGTGTTAAAATTACATGTTTAAATATTATTAATTATTATTTGTTATTTATATAGTGATGGAGATTTGATTTTATTTTGATAAATTGGTATGAGAAATTTTTAGAACTTAAAGTAAATATTCTTATGTTATTGATTTTAGTATGTATTTAAATTTAATGATTGCATGAAGGAAAAAAGGATATTTAAGTATGACTATCTATGCCTGGTTACACAAAGTCTATGAGAATCCAATTTCGTTTCCAATTTTGCAGTAAGACAAACACAAAAACAAGCAAATCATACAAAAAGCGCCAACAACAACGTGCATTTGTGTAGAATAAGTGCAATAAATATTGAATTGACCAATGCTGTACGTACCTCGTAAGTGGAAGTTAATTGTAAATTGCAGAATACCGGCAGGAACACGTACCAGGATATAACTCCAGACAAGGCCAGTGTAATCAATATAAAAGCGTACTGAGTGCCGTAAACATAAATTTCCGTGGAAGTGCCAAGTAACGAAATACCAGAAACAAAACTGCAAACATTTTTAAATAAGATGATTGATTTAAATACAAATTTTATAAATGTATTAACAATTATCTACGAATTATAATTTATAAATAAATAAAATTAAAACCTTATATATCTTCTATTAATTGCTATTTTGATTATAGAGAGATTTATTTTGCAGTTTTATTGAATACTTCTTTATTCAAGAAATTAACACTAATTTTAAAGTCTTTCTCAAGAAATAAATATAAAATGTGAAGACTTAACTTGTTAATTAATAAGGAATTTATTTAAATTCGAATTTGACATCAACAGCTCAGTATACACTTCTTGTATAGACGCGAAGTTCTTAAATTTGGAGCAACTGCCTGGCGTAAGGATATTAATCCATATTTTGCCAAATGTGTTCAAGCCATATCGATGACTAGAAGGATGGTCAGATCTTTATAAGCATTTTAATCACCATGGTTTCTGATTATTTTTTGAGTGGTATGGTTTTCTGCATGCACTCTAAATTTTTTATAAGTGAAAAACATAGGTGCTTAGGACCATATTGGGTTACTATCGTGTGTCCACTGCTTTTTCAATATTTGTTGTTTGTTGAAGCATTCTTAACAACACTTGTGTAATATAGCGATTTTAACGTTGAATACAATATATAAATGAATTACTGGGAATATCATATATAGCGATTTTAGCGATTTGTTGAATACAATATATAAATGAATTTCTGGGAATAATGGATATTTTATGATATTAACAAAGTTTATTGCATTCACTTGAGCTTTACTGACATCATTTTAAATTCGTTTAACTTTTTTAACTGTTAACTTTGTCGTCTATTTTGCTTTTTTGGACATATCTCGATTAGATGAAATTCTGAGCAGATTATGCATATTCTGTCAAATTAGCACAATATTCTTGTGTGTCCATATTCCTGACAATTAATATATGTATAGTTAGTTATTTACATATTTAGAAATTAAATGGACTATGTGCGTTCACGAAGAAGGACTTATGTGTTCTTTATTATTATGTTAAAAACACTAAAAAGCTCTTGAATCAAATCAACTTTTGATTCTATAGTTTTTATAATTACAGTTATTCCATTACTGAATTTAAACAGGTTCAAGTTATATTTTTACTTGAAATGATAACTTTGTTTTCCATTTTAATCATTTTTTCGTTTTTTTCATTTTAGAAATATTAATGAAGATATCGTTGATATTTTGTTTCATTCCTATCAAAAAATCATTTTCTAAAAACCACTTTAATCTTTCCTGGTAAAGTTAAATAATATATAAAATTGTATAAAAATATCTATTTACGAACTAACTAATCTTGAACTTAAATAAATAACACCAAATTTTTTTTTGAACAGTACAGTGACTTTTCAGCAACATTTCAATTGTTCAATTGCTTGACCTTGTCTCAACTAAAGCTTCGAATGTTCCTAAATTTAGACAATCTTAAAGTACTTAAACATTTTTTACCCAAGTCTCACATTTGAATGAATCTGCTTGAATGTAAATTAACTGTAGTACGTTAGGATTTCACCATTAAGACTACTAGATTCCGTGTAGTATTGAAAGTGTTGTAGTGTCTTTAAAAGCTCAAGCTGAGTCGCCAATCATAACTTTTCGCGCGCTTTTCACATTTTTTGCTTTCCCAGTAATAATTTTCAGAGCGAGCAACGTGTCTAGAATTTAAAGAATTTCATTTATCTGTTTTCAGATTTTTTGGCGATACTTCGGGCCACTTTGTCTTGCATATTTCATTATATTTTTTAGTGCTTTGTGAAAAGAATTTTTATAAAATTTATATCGGACTTAAATTCAATTAAATTTTTTTAAAAAAAATTATGTTTCAATCAATTTTAGAAAGCTATAAGCTCTACCACAACAGAACTAAAGTGCGGAAATATATAAATGTCTTTTCCAACTATTAACCAAAAAACAATTTGTCTGTGACTGAACCAAAAAAAAACTCTGTGAACACTATTACCTAACTTTTAAAGCAAAGGCACTTACTGAAATAGTATGTAATATCATTAATCACTCTTCCACTCACACATGTTTAATCCAAATTTTAAAGAGAATTCATACTAAACAAAGACACTCACCTGGCCACCAATGATAATGACACCGGAAATACTTTCATCTTTCGGCCACCCACCAGATAGTCCAAAGCCTCCGAACCACGACGCTCCTCCATATTTCGCTTCTTCTTTTTCTTCTCAACAAAACCAAAGTAAAACCCAATTACGGCACAAACCAAAAGCATTAACACAAATACAAAATAATCAACGAAACCAAAATGCTGCAATGAAGCACTCAAATCGGCCACATTCATTTTGTTGGCAGGCGTGTTGTGTTCCATAACAGCTGCAACGGAAGAGGAACTTTCCGTTCCCATTGAGGTCGAGTGTGTAGCGATATTATCTGTACTGATCGTTGCTGCATTAAGTGTTGTCGAGCTGGTAGTTACAAAAGTTTTTACAGTTTCCACAATTGTAGCAACTGTTGAACTACTAAGTGCGCTGCTACTAGTTGATTCAGTGCTACTCTCGCTGCTCGCTACTGTCCAGCTGGGATTCACAGGAATTTCAGAAGTTGACGATGACATTACGACTTTTTGCTTCTTTTTTTTTTGTTTGCTTGAGATGTTACCAAAATTTGATTTTGTTGATTTTGTAGAAAATTGACGTTCTATGTGCGATTTTCTTGATTTTATGGGATTATTTAAGTGCACACATTTAAACACTTTTTGCCATTAAAAGTGAAAAACTTTCTTCTATTAATTTGTGCGCCACAATTTATAAAAACTTTTCACTTTAACTTTGTTTTTGTTTTTAATTAATGTTTTTTTTATATTTTCCTCTCTTATTTTTCCTTAACTTTTCTTTTTTCTTAAGTTTTAAAGCTGCACAAAATATAAATTTTATTAAAGTATTTATAGATTAATTATGGCAGACTATGGATTACGAAGTCCTTACATAAATTAGTATAGTATAATTTCAAAAAAATTAATGATTATGCGTTATAAGTTGCTTTTTGAAAGAAACGATGCACTTGAGTGATTCATAATGTTATTTTGAGCTTGCATTATTTTCATATTAATTAATTGTCATTAAAAAAAATTAAGTATTGATTAAAAAATATTAAATATGTTTAAATAAAACTGATTTTATATTTTAAATATATTTATAATAATTTTATTTTGATTAAAAAACATTGAATATGTTTAAATAAAATTGATTTTATATATTAAATATTTTTATAATAACTTTATATAAAACTTTTTATTATTAATTTTAATTTTTATTTATAATAATGGGTTCGAAGCCTACTGTAAGTCATATATTTTATCTGCTTGTTGTGTTTGTATTGGGGGTGGCATATCAATAAATCTGAACGCATAAATAAATGCAAATCTATTTAAATTAATACTTTACTTGTGTACGACTGCAATGCATCTACCGATACACTGAACTTATCTTATCGATGCACTGCATCTTATTGCCATTGTACTCAACCACAATATATTTTTTGAGCACTTTTGGAATTAATGCCTCTTCACTTTTAAAAATTAATAATTTAGTTATCCTAAGATACTTTGCAATAACTATTATTTCTATTACATCTGGGTAGATATGGCGTTATTGTTGTTCTTACTATTCTTACTGCTTACTAAGTAGTCCAATTTATTTATCTACAATATAATAATGTGTTGAAACCTCATTAAAATCGTGAAATATGTTATTAACAAATTGTGAAATGCTATCAGTGACGACAGTGATATCAAAAGGTTAAAGTAAAAGAAAACAATAATTTACACTTTAATACTAATACTAATGAGATAAGAATGTGAAGTAATATATTATAATGTATTATAGAGTTCGTTGAAAAAACGAAATGAAGAGCGAGAAGTGATTTATTTATAATAATATATATAGTTATAAATACTTTTAATTTAATATATTTAATATTTAATTTTGAAAATCTTCATGAAACTTTGAAAAATAACATTTTAATAAAAAAAATATTATTGAGTTTATTAACTTATTTATTTTACATTGAAGTGGAAAATTAATTCAAATATAAAATTTAATTTTAATATAATTACACAATAATTATTACAATAAATAATTTACAGATACTCATAAAGCTTTTCAGCTCCATATAAGTACGCATTAAATATTTCTTTTGTATCTGGAAGAAGACGATTTTAATATATTTAATATTAAAGGAAAAGAAAGGAAAAGAAATGGGAACAAAACAAGTAGGAAAAGTACCACTTTTTCAAAATTAAAGTGAATAAAACTCACGTCTTGATAATAATTACTAAGATATGTTGAATAATAATAAGTTAACTTACAAAAAAAAAAATTACAAACTAATTTAAATTTATGAAAATAAATACATGAAATTAGGAAAACATAAATTAACATTATTTTTTTTAAATATACCGACATTTAAAACACTTTTTATTATTATTCAATTATTCAGTTTTAAAATTAATCACTTTTACTTCATAAGTATTTTGGATTATGATTAATTATTTAATTGACTTTAAAGACCTTAAAGAGAATATTATAATTTCCTTACAGATTTACGAAACAAAAAATAAATAAAGTATGTATTAGTATTGCTGATAAAGCCACGCTTTCTTTATAGTGACAAAGAAGCTATATTTAAAATTTGGAGGGTTTCTTTATAAAAAGCACCAGAATGGGCGCTTTACATATATTAAGTAAACAATATGCATAACAAATGTTTCTACAAAAAGAATAGTTTTGAAAATAGAATATAGGCAAAACTCAAAAGTTAACTTTCAATTCGTTGAACTTGTGTTTCCAAATAAAGCTGTAGCTTTTTAGCTCGTTCTAATTTAAAGAACGGCAAGTGCTTTGGTTAATGTCACTAATTAAATAAAAAAGTGACAAAAAAAACCCGGCACTGAAAGTTTCTGCACCCTTGACTACTGGTGGATAAACACGATTAGCCATCGCTTCTAATTTGACAGGCACGAGTTCTAAGCCTTGCACTGCAGTCCAAAAAAATTATATGTGGACTATAAACTAATTAAAAATTCGAATTCCTAAGACCACTGATGATGAGTACTTGGCAATACTCGAAACAGCGTTGTATAGTCAGCCAAATTTCAATAAAATTAAATAAATTTTTGTGCTTGTCCTTTCTTTCTTTCTTTGCTATTCGAAAACCCTCAAAAGAAAATAATTAATTTAATAATTATAATTATAGATATAACTAAAGAAAATTTTATTTAATTTTTAACGTTTATATTATTTTTTATAATTACATTTTTCTTATTTTATTAATTGAGATTGAGTTCTTCATAACAGCTGTCCATTAAAAATGTTTTAAATGAATTTTTAATTAAATTAATTATGCGAACTTCCATATGTTTCAATTTTAGTGTAATTTAGAATTTTTAAAATAATTTAGATATTTAACTTGTTTTTTAAAATGGCCTTCCTTTTATATATTTTTTAGGTTTTTTTTTTGTAATCAAATAAGTTAACCACAACTATTTTATTTTATTATTAATAATTATTATTTTATACTTATAGATTTTTGTATTTAATTTACAATTTACTAATTTTTATTTTAAATCATGTAATAAACTTTAGAAAGATCTATTGGTTTTATGGACTGACTGTATATAATGTATATAATGTTTGAGCAGGATATGTGATGAATTGAATCCTGTCAAATTCGAGCTGTAGACTTATGTGTTAACACTTAAAATCAAAATACACTAAATTTGTGTTATTCGAATTTAAACCTTTATTAAAGTTTGTCACTTATTTTTAAAGAACAGTTATACTTTTAGGCCCTATGCTCTTATAGGAGATAAAGGAAGTAACAACAACAATACTTTTTGTGCTATGTTTAGAACTATGGCATGGAGCACGGCTATATAAATTAACTTTATTATTGAAAAATTTTTTTTTCCAATTTAAACACTATTGTTTATAAAAATATTTCTGCAGAATTGCTTTAGACAGCTCACCAAAGAATTTATTTCGAAATAGATTTATTGTCATAATATATAAAAATTTTATTTACAAATAATTTTAATAATAAGTAATTATGTGTAAATGTTCGTTTTTACAACACAAATAAATTATATAAATTGAATTTTAAAAAATCAACGACTAATTTTTACCGAAGTTATTTTTAATTTTTTTTTTATGATCAATAAACAAAATAAATACATTTTTAATTATATGATTCAAAATGATTTAAAAACACTCGTGATTCAATATATTAAAGTATTAAATTAAATTTTTTTTAGATTTTTTGCTTTTATTATTATTTCTGTATTTATTTCTAATAGTGTTATTATTCTTAATATTATTCATATTTTTCAATTTTAAGCACACATTTTAGTATATCTGCAGATCAATATCTTTAGGTATTTAACATAAAATTTGTAATTATTAATATACTGATTTATTATATAAATCTTTTCTCCACAAGTAACTTATTCATATATATATAAAGATAATTGGCACGTCATATAATTCATTTTTTTTAAATAGTTTATAAGCTAATTAAAAAAATAATTTTTGCAAATCATTTTATGTTTTTTTTTTGAATATAACTTTTTTATTTCAGATATAATCAGCACACTAATTTCAAATTTTTTTAAATATATTGTTAAAATTATATATAAATGAAATGCATATTCAGTTTTTGTAACAAATTTTTGTATTTTATATTTTGTTGATTTATTCATTTATTATTATTGTAATTCTGGTCATATTAAAAATATTCTTCTTTGTTTCACAGGACAAAAATAACATCGGCAGGATCACACTTTTCTTTTTTATTTAAATATTTTTTTAAATATTTTGAGAGACATTTATTTAAAAATGACACTTTTACTCTAATTTAATTAAAAGTTATATATGACGAAAAAAACCATATTTTAAATAGAAAGAATTTTGAACAGTACTAGATTTTAAGAAATACCTAGAAATATTTCTTGGTATCAATTATTCGTAAATAATTTTCCAAACAGCAGATTGTAACGTTTCAACTAATATCTTGTTAAATTGATTGTTTTAATAAAATATATTAAAATATAAATTATTCCCAAAATAAATTAATTTTTAAAATTTAATATAAAATATTTTTGCATATATTTAATAATATTTAAAACGTCTTCTTAGGCATTATTTATATAAATTTTTGATATGACCAAAGAACACATTCGTTTATATATGTTATTCATATTTCAATAACAGTTAATAAAGTTTCAAATATATAATTTAATTTTTGCACATTTCAGTTATTTAATATATATATAAAGCATTTATTAACTTTTATTAAATATATATATAAAGCATTTATTAACTTTTATTAAATAATTGTCACTCCGAATTTTTTTAAAGATCACGATCACTTTTTTTGGATATTTTAATTATACTAACAAATGATTATGTAAATAATTTAATAATATATAACGAATATATGTTTATATCTCAGTATTATGGTCTTTTATTAATCTTATGAATAAAGATATATATATCATTTTTGATACATATTTTTTAAGGGTTTTTTTAATTTCGTAACATTTTATGATTAATATTCCGTTGGCTTTTTAAAATATTTTTTTTTTTTTTTTTTAATTAAACAAAATATAGAGTTTAAATTTACAACAACTTGTCATATTGACTAGCTTTTTAAAATTGAACGCATTATTTAATCATTAAAATTCATATTATTTTACTATATTTATGCATTTAACACAACTTTTTGAATTATAATATTTTTTTCGGTAATTTTGCATTATTTAATATTAAACACACATTTATAAAAAATTTTCAAATTTCAAAAATATATATTTAAATTTAAAATTTATATTAATTTTCTTAAATTGTTTCTAATATTTTTACTTTTAGTTCAATAAAAGAAATTTTTTAAGGATCACCATATGTCCTTTTCAATTAATATAATTAAAACAGTAATCCTTAAAATTTCTTTTTTCCACGATCCGTAGTCACATGCAAACCGTTGAAGCTACATACTCGTACTAAAGATAGGCACTTAAGATCGACATATATGTTGTGTAGTAACATACAAACACTAAATCAAGAGAAATTACTATTAAAGTAATAAGTAAATACCTACTACTACAAGGTCTGCTATCAACGCCCCCGAATGCTACCTACAAGTAAGGAATATAAAGCTTAAGCTACTCTGACGAAATTTTACAGCATCTTAACTTTGCACACAATCGACAATGACAGTACAATCGAAACAAAAAAAAAACAATCTACTGCTTTGAAATTATCTACAATTTTATTTATTTTATTTATTTTAAGTATTTGTGTATAAGCTTATATTGTAGTATTTGTATTTGCATTTCAAACACGAATGAGCACCAACTTTTTTTCAGCTACAAATCTCATTCTGCAGAGATGCTTTCTTTGATATCATCTTCTTCTCATCTGAACATGTATTCGTGCAATTTGATTGTTTCAAATCTAGTGATAATTTTTATCATTAATTTGCATATATAATCAGGAATTGTACTCGTACATACGCGTGTAATATATATATGCGTATATGCATTTTTTTATATACGAGTGTTTGCATTTAAGAGCTTGTCACTTTAATTAGCTGTCTTTATTATATGTAATAAAAGCATATGTACTTACTGGCTTATCACTTCTGGCACAGACGCGTCTTCAAGTAGCAATTAAAAAAAATTTTTGATTTCATTTTCTTAGATTAAACTGAAAATTTGGCAATTCATTTAAAATAACTTTCTAATTAATTATAATTTCAATTAAATTAACACGAAAAATACTTGTTTTAATAAAATTACGACAAAGTAAAATAAAATTCAAAAGTTGAGTTCATTGACTAGAGCTATAAAACGTTTCTGATATGACAAATATGGTAAATGAAAAACATTTTTATAGTAGTCATTTACTTTACATGTATGGAGTAGGCCCTGAAACTTGACTTAAGAATATTAAACATTAACTTACTTTTTTATATTTTCATTAATAAATCTGGCTTTGTGAAAGTACAACATAATATGGCAATGATTTTACTCATGATAGCTCACTTAGAAAGATCTATCAAAATAGATATAGAATATATTATGGTATCAAAAAAAAAACTCTAATTTAAAACTTCTATATAACTTATTATTATTGGAATATCACAACTTATAGTTGATTTATAAAGCTATCAAAATAGCCTTCAGAAATCACTAAGGTGGACTTCATGCACTTCACCAAAACGCCCAAAAAAGCCTAGCTCAATAAAGCCAAAACAGCACATGTTACGAGTATGCAGCTTGTCGCGCCATCCTACTGAAGTCGCATATCGTCTACGTATATTACTTCGATTAGCGAAGTAATATGTTTAATGTTTATCTCATACTTTTGTCATTTTCCAAAAAATACAGACATATCATACCAGATGTAACAGTTTTGTTGACATATCTACCGAGGACAAAAAAATAAACCCCTTTACTGAAGAATATAAGTTTTCGCTCTTGAACACGTCCATTACTTGTTATAACCATATTGTAAAATAGCTAAATTTACTAAATATATAACGCCTTAAATGACAGTTCTGTATGAAATTGATGAAAATTTATATATTGAAATATTTGATATGAAGTAACACAAAGATTGATTAAATTTTATCTACATATATTTGTATATAAGATAAAAAAACATCGAAATTACTATCAATGTTATTAAATTGAAATAAATCATTAGAAAGACTTAAATGCAACTTAGATTTGGGTGTAGTGTAAGGGTAGGGTGTAGATATGGGTAGTGTAAGTAGTTCTATATTTTATTGTCAAAGAAATTGACATATTAACCATGAATATATATCTTTTACATACCTTTTTAATACACATTTCTACTTTATAGGGTTTTTGAAGTTTCCTTCGATGCGTTACTTGACACACTTGAAAATGGGTATATTAACCCATTTTACAGTTTCTTATGTAAAGCATATTACATACGTTTGTTAAAAGTTAGTATATTAGGCATATTAAGTACTTTAAACAATATACTTTATTATGTATAGATTGTTTTTTTTTACTTCGAAATTTATAATGCCAACTGTGAACTATTTTACATAAACTTTTTTTTTTCTAAGTGGCGATTTTTAATAAGTTTAACAGCAAAACTTAAAACTAAAATATATACTTAAAAATAATAAAAAAAAATTTTTATTTAAAAGAGATTTTATGATTTTAATAAATTTTTTTTTCAGTGTTTAATAGCACATTCTGTTCTTCCATTTGTACACTTTCATATTCCATCGGTTTGATATATTTTCTTATTAAAGGTGAAAAAAGCTCTATGTTCATTTTTTTAGGATCATTGCGTCCAAATACCAACGATGCTATATGCGAGAATATAATTGATAATATGGCACCTACAGTTACATATAACATAAAAGACATCTGATAAATATATTGTGCCAATGTTTTGTCCCTAAAAAAATATAAAGTTAATTGATCATTTTAAGAGAAGGCATTTATTGAACACATTTTTTTAATTCTTGTATTTACCTTTGTAAAACTACAGTTTGATTCGCCGGTGTTATAAGCTCTTCAAACTTATAAGTACAACCCTCAGTAGAGAAAGGCTTCATGGGATATATCAATTCACCACTTGTAAGTGCAATTTTACCTTTTATACAAATCCAACTCATAGCAGCGTACGCTGCAACGCTGCCAAATAAAACACTCTATTCGAATAAAATATATATATAAGATATAGTTTTTATATTTTAAACTGTTTTACCTTGCCATTTATCCAAGGCATCAGGACACCCATTAGAAAAAGTCCTAATAACGGACCGCTTGTCATAGTACCTATTGATATCGAAAGCTCTAAAACCGTACCCAAGTGTTCGATGACAAACACTAACCCAACACAAGTAACGCCCATTACTACCACAGATACTCGCATTATAATTGCAGTTTGGTACTCTGTTAGAGGACTTTTACGAAATGTTTTTATGAAGTCTTCGAGAAACACTGCTGAAAGGGAATTTAAACCAGTGGATAAGGAACTGAGCGCTGCACTAAAGACACCCGCCACAAATAGTCCAGCTGTTCCAGGGTAATCGATCAAAATATCCATTACTAGTAAAGGTACAATTTGATCCTTTGCTTTTGCCAACTGCAAATATCAAACAAATTTTAATTTGAGTTTTTTTTAAGGCAATTGCTTAGATTTTATAATTACAAGTTAATACTCTTAATTATAAATTAGGTTGATTTCATAAAAACTTCAACTTCATTTTCTCTGAAAATAATTTAATTCATATGTGCTGAAAATAAAATTTAATATAATATTTATAAAATACTTAAATATTAAATAATAATTAAAATATGTTTTGAAATGTATCTATAATGTTATCAACCTAACATATGTCAGGCATTATTAATTAAAGTACAGCAAAACTATCTGTATGAAGGTTCTGAAATTTTATCATAGTCAAAAATTTATTTTTTTTTTTTCATAGTGACAATCATCTTTGATTATATAAATATGTACAATAAAGTGTGATTTATATAGATTATTGGACTTATTAGATAAACAAGAAAATTTAAAAAATATTTACATTTGTAGTTAATGGATCGCAGTCATGGTATGTTGCATAAATCAGGAGACCATTATATGCGCAACCTAATAACAATATAATAACTCCTATTATGTATAGAATCAACGCATGTTTTGCTTCTTTGGCGCCTGGAAGTGATAGAAACCGTTGTATGAAAACCTGATTTACTGTGATTTCCACATACAAGAAAGTTGCTCCCAAAATTATCGAAAGCATCGAAAGGCGTTCCGTAGGATCCAAAGTAATGCTAAGCGAAAAAACGAAAAATCTTTATTAGATTTTATCAATGTAGAAATAATTAATAAAAGTGATTAAAAAAATTTTTTTCAAAGAATATTTAAATGTTCTTTTAGAAAATATAAACAACTGCGACCCTGTGACAACTGGGTATAGCAGACCCTGTGTTGAGAGTAAGGTGATTACAATTTTTTTAGAATTTGAGTTTTATTCAATAATATTTTGTTAGTTGTTACAAATTATTTTACGCCCGCAACATTTTTATAAATTTTTCCGCACAAACGGTACATCCTCTCAACCATTTTGAAAGGGTTTATATTATCCATAAACTCATCATTATGACAGCAATTATCAGTTTCAGCAAACATTCGTTCATTTGCGCCATATTTATATATTTGCAGCACGATTCGACCTTTTTTATTGAATACAATCATCGTTTTC
This sequence comes from Teleopsis dalmanni, assembly GCF_002237135.1. Taxonomy (NCBI): domain Eukaryota; kingdom Metazoa; phylum Arthropoda; class Insecta; order Diptera; family Diopsidae; genus Teleopsis; species Teleopsis dalmanni. The sequence goes on from NC_051847.1 coordinate 118,192,299, forward strand.
CCCGATTTTAATACGTGCTATTGCCTTAATGCAACAAAAATCCGGTAAAAATTTCGAAAAAAAACTCACTCATATTCAAATTACTCAACAGTATTTTTAAATACCTTTTATAAATAAGACTTTATGTTACTACTATTTGAAACTATGTTGTGGATTCTTTTATGTTTCTCGAAAAATCTATTAAATTTGGGCGACCAGAGCATTTAGTCTTATCAATGTTTATACAATCACGTTTTAATTGACCATACCAGTTAATATAATTCATTTCCCTGATCTAATATTTTTATATATCTTTACTTTTTGGGTCCAATATTATTTTTTCCATTCAAAACAAAACACCCATTAATTAAAAATTGCAATAACCAATGAAATATATAACATTGGGGTGCCATTAGGGTATATGTGTGATTTTTTTTTCGAAAATCGGTTGACGTCACCCTCCAGATCGGTTTATTTTACTAAAAAAAAATAATCTGTGTAAAATTTTAGTTCAATTGGATAAGTGAAAATGGCGCCCCTAGAGCCATTGCTTATATCTCCAACATATTTAATTTTACATAAGAACTGTCTTCCCAAAAGTTATAGATCTATTAAAAGTAAACAAATCACCCGAAAAGAAAATCGTTGAAGATGATGTGTTACAAATTACAAGTTTCCTTAATAAGATTCGTAAGGATAACCAACCATGAGATGATTATGGGGAACTTCTGGAACTTGCATTAATATATTTAGGAGAAATACCAAACTGCAGCATAAAGTTTCAAGATCCTGGGACTGTACATCACGCATGGCTTTCGCCATCCATGAATTAAAAATATTTTTATTTAGGAAAGAGTTCAAATTATCTACAGAAGAAGAAAATGCTCTTTGCGATATATATATGTTTATTACTAAAGTGTGTGTTGAAGTATGGTTTAATCTTCTTTCTAATCTCTATCAATATGAAAAAATTGTTGGAAATATATCTAGAGTTACTTTGGAGAAATTATGTAATCATCTTTGGTATTTAAGCTCAAAGTTATTTGGTTTGGGATTTTTCGATTCAAATATGTCATCTGAGACAAATATGGTTTCGAATTTGAATACAAAATATGATGACATGGAAGTCAGGAGTGTAACAATAGACCACACAAAAATATCTGAAATCGTCGAAAAGGGAAATGAACAGTTTATATACAAACATACTAAAAACATTTTTAATCGTTTCAAGTTGTGCGATAAATTCTTGAAAATATACCCCACAAAATGGCATGAAAACCTTACTTTTTTTCGCGGAAACTTCTCCGACTTTCGAAAATTAATGGCACCCTAATATGACATACATATATCTTTTAAAGTATAATAGTATAAGTGTATATATGTTGTTACTATTTATGTGTTATACGGAATAATGTGATGATATATTGTACGTCACTGTCAATATAATCAAAACGCAAAATAAAATCTTGATTTAAAGAACAAGATACAGCAAATGCAATATGTTGATCACATTCTGTAAGATAAGTATATACCCTGCGTTCAATAAACATTATACTCAATTATAACACTAGTAAGAACTTTCTTTTTATTTCAAATATTTTGGAAAGAAAACGGTGGTGTTAAGTTAATACTATAAACACAATGTACTCGTTTTGTATTATGCAATTTTATTATATTTATGTCGTCATCTATGATAATACTACTCTTCAAACAACATCCCCCACTGCTATAGAATTTTATTGTTTTAAATTTAACATTAGGAGACATGTTTTAACCATTTTCTGTAACTATATTCTACGAGTACCTGGCTAATAATACTTACGTAGGTATTTCTATTCGTCCACTATCATAATTACGCTTCAACACAACTCCCAGACCACCTACATCACTTGTACCCTTAATGATGACCAAAATGATAGCACCAACCATAATTACAGTTTGTATGACATCGGTCCATATGACAGCTTTTACTCCACCCTAATTATTTATATATAATTTATGTTTACATATAAGGAGAATAATATATTGTAATTATATTTCATTCACTCATTTACGTACCACACAAGTATAAAATATACAGACGATGCACACTATAGTTGTCACAATATGAATATTCACACCAGTTACTAAAATTATTTTTTTTAAATATTTATTAAAAATTTAATATTTTATTTGTAAGTACTTGGCAGTATAAATTCAATAGCTACAACTCACCTTGATTAAATGCCAACGCTGGAACTAATATAACAATAGGTAACCACAACGTCTAGAATGTCATTCGAGAAAGTTTGGAAAAATGCCACCGAAGATGACCATTAAAAATTTGAAAATAAACCGCAATACAGCAAAACAGAAAAACAGCGGACAACAATGATTTTAATTATTGTTAATTATTTAATTTAAAAATATAAAATGTAATGTTTGTATATATAAAATTCAGTATTCAAAATTGTTAAAAAAATCTCATATATTGTTACAAATTGTTTCAAAAAAATTGGTTTAGCCTTGAGATAATATTAACTATTATTTTAATTTTAGCTTTACTTACTATTTCAATGAAAAAGAACACGGATCCAAGCAGGCGAACCCTTTTGTCGAACCGCATTTCTAAATACTGCAATATTATGAAATTATAATGTTTCACTTCAAATAAGTGTTAACTTACAATCCTATATATCGGATTATCGATGAATATTTTGTAAAGTTATTTTTAGCAATAATGTATAATAGTTTAAATTATAAACTCATGTTATTTCCCACTTCCACCTAAATTGACAATTAAAGTTAATTGATAATTTTCTATTTTATACACAGTAAAATATTTCCAATAGATAATATTATAAATAACTAGGTATGCACCCGTGCTTTACTACATATCTGGCTCTAATGCATATCTTACTTCCCATGCTCTACCAACTCATTTCATGAACATTTTGTGGCAGCCGTATACGCTTTTTCCAACAACGACCACAGACAGTTACGTTTTGTGGTTGCATTCTGCGAACTTCATTAAATAATATATCTTATAATACTGAAATAATTTTATTTAATAAATACAATAAGTTCTGTGTAAATTTTTGAAGACAATTCTAATATAAACATTTTATAAAAACATACATCTTTAAAATTGATTTGTAAAACTTTTAATTGAAGTTTATAGTAATGAATATTTTTTGATACAACTGCAGTTTTTGTTCATCAATTTACCTCTCCAACTTGGCGTCTACTTACTTCTATTTTAGGTATTTGTTTGAATTGAATTGTAACGAGTTTTCAACAGGATACGCGTTATAAAAGTATATAAATGCACTGTCCATGGTAAAAATACAGAAAACAGAATTTCAACTTCAACTAGATATGCTCGAATTTTCTCAACAACGGAAGTTCATTTCCAGCTATTGTGCTTTTAAGTCAAGAGTAACCAAACTAACCATTTCATTACAGTAGAACAATATTAAGTAAGTCAGAATTAATACTTTTCTAAAAAGTTTCAAAGTAACCACTACAACAAATATATCGAGATTTTTTTAACTGCATAAGAACTTAAAATGATAATACAAAACAGAAATATTGTTGGAATGAGATTTTTTTAATTATAATCTGGTAGATTATTTCATTTACTTTTTGACTATAATTTCTGGCATATGTCTGCCACGACTACGAGTGGCTTGGTCCATTCGATCAGTTCAATTTAGCATGAACATTGGGTTCCAATGCTTCAAGAGTTGCTAGTTGACTAGTTTGTCTCGACATAAACCACACCACTAATTTAACATAACCCCATAAAAAGTAATCGTTAAGGATAGGCATTAAATCGCATGAACGAGCAGACCAGTTAAGAGGACCACTTCTAGAAATAAAGTTGTTACCAAATTGATTTTACAATAAATGTTTGTTTAACTAATGTTTGTTTAACGATGTTTAACTAATAAATTTTTAGAAACAAAAACGATTGCTCCTTTCCCATTTCTAAAGAAATAAGGACCGATGTTGCCGCCAGCGTGTAAACCACACCAAACAGTCATTTTAATGGATGTAACGGCATTATTTGGATTATCTTCGCTCCACATATGTCAATTTTGCTTATTGACGTAGCCATTTAACTAGAAATGAGCTTCATCACTAAACACATTTCGTCGATATGAACTTCGTGAACACATTAATTTTTTTCCAAGTAAATATCCACAATATGGAAGCATTGTTCTAGCATTAAACGATTTATAATGAACGATTTTCAAACTGAACAGAAATGTCAACATACTGTTCTGAATAAGCAATTTAAGTAACCTTTTGATAATTTCTTAGAATGCCAGTTTAGTTAGAAAATAAGTTTTTGATAGAGATGGGATTATTAGAAAAAATTGTGTTAGTGTTTGATAAAATACAGAGATAAAAAAACGGTTATACTAAACTTAAGTTAATTATTTATATTACTTATCAGAACCCAGTGATCGCGAACGACCACGTAAATAGGGTTGAACGCAACAATACTTTGCCGTTCTCAGATGTAAAACACCCGAAACAATGCTTGAACTGGCATACCATGATCCAGTCATAAACTATTGTATATCAAATACTATCCAAATATGTTACTATAAATCTTAATATATACTGTTCTCTCTTAAAAAAAACAATTGTGACAAATAGAAGTAACTAATCAATTAATTACTTAATTGACTAATTAAAAGACAGAACAGACTCCTAAAAGGTCTATGTGGAATTATTCTTATCATCTATTGTCTATCATCTATTGTCATTATTCAGAACTATCTTAAATTATTATTTTTACTTATGGGATCGGCTTAGACAAATGCTGTGACAATAACTTAAGTTAAAACTTTACTTAATAAACAACAAAACAACTCGGATATATGTACATAGCCCATGTTGTCATCCGACATTTGTTTCATACATTAAAAAATAATAGAACACTGTAATATATAGTAATAAATTGTGTTAATATTCCATGTTTAAATATTATTAATTATTATTTGTTTAGCATACTCTGTGTGTTTTTATATATAGTGATGAAGATTTAAGTTATTGAATTTAGTATGTATTTAAATTTAATGATTGGATGGAGAAAAAAAAGGATATTTGAGTATGAGTATCTATGCCTGGTTACGCAAAGTCTATGAGAATCCAATTTTGCAATAAAACAAATACAAAAATCAAGCAAGTATAAGTGCAATTAATATTGAATGGATCAATTCTGTACGTACCTCGTAAGTTGAAGTTAATTGTAAATTGCAGAATACCGGCAGGAACAGGTACCAGATTATAACTCCAGTCAAAACCAGTGTCATGAGTGCAAAAGCGTATTGAGTATGTGGCGCACGAGTCTTTCAACTACAAACGCAATTTTAGCTTGAAGATCTCGTTTGAAAATTGCACTTAAGGCGTGCGCAACAGTGGTACGCTCTCTATCTCTCGGCAAGCATTATCTATATTATTAAGAAGATTATAAATGTAAATATACAATTTAAAATAATAAATTATCTATATTGGTGACCCACGACACAAAGTTCTTTTAAGAACTAAAATTAAAAAGAGGTAATTTAAAAAAGAGATAATTTAAATAAAAGTTGTTTTCACAACTACACTTCTTATTACATCAATCACAATGCTGAATACAGAGGGCAACTATCATACAGTTTCGGCAGTGCAAGCAAACAATTCAACGTGTAGCACTCCATTCGATCTCAATTCATTGATTGCAGCAGTCGAAAAGTTGAACAGCAGAATAGATGCAATGGAATCGGATGAAATTCATCGCCGACCTCGATCGAGAGCAGCTACACCTAGGCGTGACAGGCGAGCCCCATCCAGATCTGCAAACCGAATTTCGAGGTATCCAACCTGTTTTTATCATCACAAATTCGGCGCAAACGCACGGAAGTGTGCACCGCCTTGTAATTTCACAAAAACGGGAAACTAAAAATCGCTTCGTCACCGGCAGTTGACGAGGCGTCTGAACAGCACAAATCCTGCCGACTTTTCATAACCGATACCCTCACACGATTAAAGTTTTTAATAGACACAGGAGCAGACTTTTCCATTTTGCCGGTTTCGATCTGTGGTAAACACAAAACACCAGTTTCATCAAAGTCTCTTTACGCAGCAAATGGTTCAACTATTCGTACCTTCGGAAATCAGTTACTCACACTAACCTTGGGCCTACGCAGGGTATTCAATTGGGAGTTTGTGGTTGCAGAAATCGAAAAACCAATATTGGGTGCAGATTTCCTCGAACACTATGGCCTCATAGTAGACGTCAAACGCAAATGTCTCATCGACAACACAACTGGATGGAAAGTGCCTTGCACAACTGCACACCATCAATACGAACCAATTTTTGCAGTAAACAATGACCACAAGTTCGTTCAGCTACTAAAAGAATTCAAAGAGCTGGTGATTCCAACATCTTACAATAAAATTAAGGGAAATCAAACCGCTGTCCAGCATCATATTGTTACAACAGGTCAGCCGGTTTATTCACGTCCAAGACGACTTAATCCGAAGAAGCTCCAAACAGCAAAACGCGAATTTGAATATATGCTTGAACAGGGCATATGCGTACCATCGCAGAGTGAGTGGGCCAGCCCATTAAACATGGTTGAAAAAAAGAATGGAACTTGGCGACCTTGCGGTGACTATCGACGTCTTAATGCGCAGACAATACCCGATCGGTATCCAATACGCCATGTGCAAGATTTCACGCAGACATTAAGCGATAAGTGTATATTTACAACACTGGACTTAGAAAGGGCATATTATAATATACCGATTGCCCCCGAGGATAGAAAAAAAACAGCCATCACTACTCCATTCGGCTTATTCGAATTTAATGTCATGACGTTTGGACTCTGCAATGCTGCCCAAACCTTCCAACGTCACATGGATCAAGTACTTAGAGGACTCGACTTTGTGATTTGTTACATTGATGACATCTGTATCGCTTCATCCAATGAATCAGAACATTACCAACACGTCCGCATAGTATTCGAGCGACTTCAACAGTATGGACTTAAGCTGAACGTTTCAAAATGCATCTTTGGCCAACAAGAAGTAACGTTCCTCGGTCATACCATTAACCAACAAGGCATACGCCCACCAAAGGAAAGGGTAGAAGCAATACTTAACTTCCCAAAACCAAACACGGTTCAGGAATTAAGACGATTTCTAGCTACGGTTAATTTCTATCGACGTTTCATACCTGGTGCGGCCGCAACTCAAAATACATTGCAAAAACTCATAAAAACAAATAAAAAGAATGACAAAACTCAATTAGAATGGACAGAAGATGCAAAATTGGCTTTTGTAACATACAAAAAAGCACTCGCAGATGCAAGTACATTAGCACATCCAACCACAGACGGTAAACTGGTGCTCCACGTCGATGCAAGCAACTCAGCAGTAGGTGCAGCACTACACCACATACGAAATGGACAGATCGAACCTCTCGGTTTTTATTCAAAGCGTCTAACCGAGACTCAAAAACGATACAGCACATACGATAGAGAATTGCTTGCCATCTACCAAGCCATTAAACACTTTGTGCACATGATCGAAGGTAGAAAATGCACAGTTTTGACGGATCACAAGCCTATCATATTTGCGTTTCAACAGAAACCTGAAAAGGCATCTCCAAGGCAGTTAAGGCATCTGGATTTCATAGGACAGTTCACGACAGACATACAACACATCGCCGGAAAAAATAACAACGTAGCAGATTTACTTTCACGTATTGAAGAAATAAATGGCTGCCAACAGATCGATTTCAACAAGTTAGCTGAGAGCCAGAAAGACGACGCTGAATTAAAAAACCTGTTAACCAAAAATCAGACATCGTTGGAACTCAAGTGGATCAGCATGCCAAACTCTATGAATCCAATTGCATGCGATGTGTCAACTAAACGAGCGCGTCCCTGGGTTCCTCAAAGACATCGACAGCAAGTTTTCCGAGCGATACACAATCTGGGGCATCCAGGAAGTAAATCATCAATCAAACAAATATGTGAGCGTTTCGTTTGGCCAGGCATGAAAAAAGACATAACGAAGATGGTAAAATCTTGTCATCCATGTCAACGCACCAAGGTATCCAGATATAATCAAACAATACTTGGTAGTTTCAAGCTACCAGAGCAACGATTTTCTTCACTACATATCGATATCATAGGGCCATTACCAATGTCAAATGGATTCAGCTACTGTTTAACGGGCATTGATCGTTTTACCAGATGGCCAGTTGCTATCCCTATGGCTGATATTAATGCAAGCACAGTGGCGGCAACATTACTGGAGGGTTGGATCGCACATTACGGCGTGCCATCTGAAATAATAACCGACCAAGGTCGACAATTCGAGTCAAAATTATTCAATGAACTCACGAGATTAATTGGCACAAAACACCTAAGAACTAGTCCATATCATCCACAAGCAAACGGAATTGTCGAACGTTTTCACCGCACACTTAAAACAGCTTTAAAGTGCAGATCCAAGCAAAAGTGGACAGATGAACTACCAGTAGTGCTACTCGCACTGAGAAACGCATACAAAAACGACATCAAGGCGACTCCTGCAGAAATGGTTTATGGCACGACACTTAGATTACCAGGTGAATTTTTCGAAAGTTCCAGTAAAGACATGTCCAACTCGGAATTCGTACAATCACTACGAGACGTAATGGAGCAACTAAGACCAGTACCTACGGCAAACCACTCCATATCAAAAACATTTGTACAACCAGATCTTAAAAAATGTACTCATGTTTATTTGCGCGATGACAGTGTTCGACCACCTCTCAAAGCACCTTACGATGGACCATTTAAGGTAACCGATCGCGACGATAAGCTGATGACCATTCTACGGAAAGACAAACCAGTACGTGTAAGTATAGATCGGGTCAAAGCTGCCTATCTCTGTAATGACGAGCAAGAAACAAATCAACATCAGATAGCACGACATGCTTGTACTCATCGAAAAGCAGACGAAAATAACCAGAAGCAACATACAAAGAGAACTCAAACATCGTCTAGCGGCAGGCGAATTCGGTTGCCAGTTCGATTTGCGGAGAATGTTTAATCAGTGGCATAGGATCACTAATTATATCGTGACATTGCTTCGCTCAGTCACTGGAGAGGGAGTGATGTGGCGCACGAGTCTTTCAACTACAAACGCAATTTTAGCTTGAAGATCTCGTTTGAAAATTGCACTTAAGGCGTGCGCAACAGTGGTACGCTCTCTATCTCTCGGCAAGCATTATCTATATTATTAAGAAGATTATAAATGTAAATATACAATTTAAAATAATAAATTATCTATAAGTACCATAAATATAAATTTCCGTGGAAATGCCAAGCAATGAAATACCAGAAACAAAACTATAAATATTTTTATATAGGATCATTATTTAGCTTAGGTTTACGTATTTCTTTAATTAATTGTAATTTAAAAAAATGCAAAAATTAACTACTCTCAAAAGAAATAAGTGAAATATCTTCAATAAAAATTCTGTTTCATCTTTAAAAAACATTACTGAAAGTAACTCATGTAATGAACTATAGTTAAGTTTTATTAGTACAATATTAAAGAATAACTTAACTATATCAGATCAATAGACTAACGTAATAATCTTCTTATCGAAAGCTTAACAAAATACGTACGGTGCAATACTCTAAAACTTTTCAACATCATCTTCTCAGATCCATACACTACCTTTACTGAAAGTAAAGGTAACTCCAGATTTTTCAAGAAAATATATGCGGAAATTCGCACATTATTAATTTAGTTAATTATTAATTAACTGCCATGTTATTCGTGGCAGTTATGTTACATATTTGGGCAATTGATGAGAGCTATCTAGAACTCAGTAAACTAATCTGCATCATTTATAATATTACCGACTGTAATAACCCTTCAAATTTCGATACTGCCTTTTTTAAATATTTTCTTGAGGTCTTTTCTTGATGACCCTTAGGAATAACTGTAGTAGAAATAAATCTTCAAATTTAGAGGTCCAAAATGACACTTTCTAAAAAAATATTTGTGGAGAAGCTTATTAGCTTACCTTACTAGAAGTGTACTAGATGGATAAATTGGCAAATATACAGACTTACACGCAGACAAAGATATAGATACAAATATAAACAGTTCGATTTGTTCCATAAAGGTAATAAATAATATAAATGCCTTCTTGATATTTTCGTCAATGTCGTATAAGCATCTTAAGCTATATATACCGAATAACCACGTCAAGTTTTCACGGTCAAGATCAAATATATATATTTATATATATTTGCCTGAAAATATTTGTGATTTACTCTTAAAGTTAAATGAGATACATGAAATTTTTTTTTTTATATTATAAAAATTTGACTTCTTTAGCAACAATTCCATTGTTCAATTGCTTGACCTTGTCTCAACTTAAGCTTCGAATGTTCCTAAATTTAGACAATCTTAAAGTACTTAAACATCTTTTACCCAAGTCTCACATTTGACTGAATCTGCTTGAATGTAAATTAACTGTAGTACGTTAGGATTTCACCATTAAGACTATTAGATTCCGTGTAGTATTGAAAGTGTTGTAGTGTCTTTAAAAGCTCAAGCTGAGTCGCCAATCATAACTTTTCGCGCGCTTTTCGCATTTTTTTTCTTTCCCAGTAAAAATTTTCGGAGCGAGCAACGTGTCTAGAATTTAAAGAATTTCAATTTTCTGTTTTCAGATTTTTTGGCGATACTTCGGGCCACTTTGTTTTGCATATTTCATTATATTTTTTAGTGCTTTGTTATTGTATTTTGATTGTTCGCCTTGATAAAAATTTCATAACGCTTTCTATGCAATTCATAGCAATTTTCATATTCAATTAAATTTTTTATAAAAAATTATATCAAAGTAGTTTTCAATTGCTTTTCCATAAAAAGCAAATTTTTGTTTCAATCAATTTTGGAAAGCTATAAGCTCTACCACAACAGAACTACAGTACGGAAATAAAATATATAAATCTCTTTTCCAAACTATTAACTTGTCTTCAATACCACACCAAAAAAACAATAAAATTTATTTGTGATTGAACCAAAAAAAAGGAACCCACAGAGGAACTCTATTACATAACTTTTAAAGCAAAGGCACTTACTGAAATAGTATGTAATACCATTAATCACTCTCCCACTCACACATATTTAATCCAAATTTTAAAGAGAATTCATACTAAACAAATATACTCACCTGGCTACCAAAGACATTGACACCGGAAATACTTTCATCTTTCGGCCACCCACCAGATAGTTCAAAGCTTCCGTACCACCACGCTCCTCCATGTTCCGCTTCTTCTTTTTCTCAACAAATCCAAAATAAAACCCAATTACGGCACAAACCAAAAGCATTAACACAAATACAAAATAATCAACGAAACCAAAATGCTGCAATGAAGCACTCAAATCGGCCACATTCATTTTGTTGGCAGGCGTGTTGTGTTCCATAGCAGCGGCAACGGCAGAGGAACTTTCCGTTCCCATTGAGGTCGAGTGTATAGTGATGTTATCTGTACTGATCGTTGCTGCATTAAGTGTTGTCGGACTAGTACTCACAAAAGTTTTCACAGTTTCCAGAATTGCTGAACTACTAATTCCGCTGCTACTAGTTGAATCGATGCTATTCTTGTTGCTCCAGCTGGGATTCACAGTAATTTTGGTAGTTAATGATGACGTTGCGACATGTATTTTTTCCTTCCTTTTTTCATTTGCTTAATATGTAATTAAAATTTGATTTTCTGGATTTTATAGAAAATTGACGTTCTAGGTATGTGCGATTTTCTTGATTTTATGGGATTACTTAAGTGCACACATTTAAACACTTTTTGCCATTAAAAGTGAAAAACTTTCTTCTATTAATTTGTGCTCCACAATTTATAAAAACTTTTCACTTTAACTTTGTTTTTATTTTTAATTAATGTTTTTTTTATATTTCCTCTCTTATTTATCCTTAACTTTTCTTGTTTCTTATGTTTTAAAGCTTCACAAAACATAAATTTTATTAAAGTATTTATAGATTAATTATGGCGTACTATGGATTACGAAGTCCTTACATAAATTAGTATAGTATAATTTTAAGAAAATCAATCATAATACGTTATAAGTTTATTTTTGAAGTCATCAATGATGTTATTTTTGATTCGTAATTTTCGTTAAGTCGGTTAAGTCTACAGCACCTATCATTTACAAAAACGTAAAGATTGAGTAGGATATGATGAAAATATTTTAAAGTTAAGATATTGATTTTATATTCCTAATATTTTAATATTAATGCCTGTGCATTTTTTACAAAACTATTTTAAGAAATAAAAGGAATATCTCATTTATTTTAAGAAATATATGCGACGAGCATTAAGGATGTAAAAGATTTAAATAATTTATTTTTATTGATAAAAATCAAAAACTCTAATCGCACTTCGTTTTTCCTTTTTTAAAATACATAAAAGCTATCAGATAATAATTACTTACATTTTCAGTGTCTTCTTTTATGTTAATAGTTCAGTTAATGTTTTCGCATATTTTTGTTATATTAATATATTTTTTAAATATGAATTTGAGTAATGAAAAAATATATGATAAATGATATTTTAATAAAATAATTTATAGGATCGAATATTAAAATTTTTTAAACTTATTTAACTTTAAATTGTGAACTGATATGGAATAAAATTATTATCATTAAAATTTTAAATAAAATAATAAAGTTTTTTAAGCCTTACTAAAAAATGACAATGACGAAGGAAAATAAGAAGTTATGAATTTATGAACAACGCAATGAACGTTTAGTTATTGAAAAAATTTAACTGACAATAAGAAAAATCAGATAAAACATTATAACAACGTGAATCGGGGCATTATACGAATTTGAGTAATAAATTTTGTTGTGATGAAAAAAAATGAACTTCTTTTACAAATCATTTTAATAAAAATACTTACTAAATTTATTATTTATTTGTGAGTCTATTAAACATTGTACAGCTAGAATATGGTATATTAACCTTATTGGACGTTTAATTTCTTAGCTTAATGGTTGCATATTGGTTGATATGTATATCAAAGGCACTTGGTCGAGTGCAGATAGTTCATTCAAGTTGTACTGAGTGTTATTTTAGATAAGTTTAAATGCAAAATAATTAAGGAAAAAATATCTATATTAAATAGAACAACATGGACAGAGTACAGTAGTACAACAGTTTTCTAAATTTTTGTGTTTTACTCGTATATGCTTAAATAAAAATATTTAAAAAATTTTTTATTTAATTAAATAATTTAATGGAATACATTTTATGAATTAAGCAGACATTAATAAACTAAGTAAACCTATAAATATCAACCAACAGAAACTGATTTCGTCTAGCTAATAGTAGTAGCATACTACACCAGACCAGTTATGGTAGAAATCTCATTTTTCATAGAAGATTGGATAATTTTTTATTCTAACATCTTTATATATCTTTCGTTTTATAATAGAACTGACGGAAATTAGTTTACAAATGTTTGTATGACAATAAAAAAGTACAACAATGCATTACAAATACATTTTAATTTTTATTTAACTTATTAAATTTGTATTCTAAGTAAAGAAGATAAACTTTTAAATTTAATAAATAGCGTTTAAATTTTCAAAGATAGATGTTGCACGTCCACATATACTGAAATGCTTTCTATTAATATTAACATTAATATAATATAACTACTATTATGTTCTCAAATACGTTGATACTTATAAGCATATATCTACTATGTGATTGTGTATATATTTAAGTGCAGTATGCACGCAATGCTGCTAAAACATCAAATAAGTACTAAAAGTATCGCATTAACACGAGCATCTCAGGCGCTTTAATGTACGAACAATTTGCCATTGAATGAATCAACTAATACTGCTTTAGAATATTAATATGCACTGCACTATACTGCAGTACACTGCACAATTGTGAATTTATAAAGTGGGTTCAAATTGTAGTACTGAAATTTTTATATCGCACAACAAATGACATTATTCCCACTTAAACAAATTTTGTTCCCCCTCGATCACTTAAGAGTACATTGTTGGCATTGCTAGTGTAAAAATAAACAGTCTTCCTCTTATCGATTGTCAGGTTTACTAGGTCAACTAGATGCAAAGTTTTCTCTTTGTATAATAATATTTATAGTAATTATTTAATTATAAAATCATTGTAAGTTGACAATATATCCGTATCTCTTTTTGAAGAAATTAAGATTTTGTAGATATATCATTATTAAGAGAGCTCTATTATCTAAAAAACTAGAATTGTTACTTAAAAAGCTTTCAACAAAACATTCAGCGATGAAATATACAGAAAAATATAAAAAATAAGAATTTAATGAATTCATGAACAACGTAGTGAACGTCGAGTAATTAAAAAAAATACTGCCAACAGCAAGGCAGAAAAATACCAGAACATCATGTTACGACTTGTAGGACAAGTAGTATTTGAGCAGCAATTTCTGTTGGAATAAAACATCAAATTTAAAAGCGAGCAGTTCTAACATTATCTGATATTTGCTTGTGAATCTAATAAATAGGAATTTGTAATTTAAATATAGCTTTATATTTGTTATAATTACAAAGTTTAATTACATTATACCTTTTTTAAGTCAAAGGCAAAAGCCGCATTATTGCACATTCAGTAATAATCTATGGAATCAAAACTATTCAATTCAAAAACCAATATTAATTAATGGAATGATTACATTAACAAAATCAGTTACTAGAACTCTAGATAATATAAAGAATCTTCCAATATACCAATTTTATTTTTTGAAGAATACTAAGCTTAAACCTATGAAATTACAATACAACCAAGTATTTCAGGTTTAAAAAAAAGCAAGATGCAATTTCTCACCGTAAATACGTGACAAATTTAATTATTAGTTTAATTTTAGCCTTTCTTATACTTCATAAAATTATAATCATACTTTATGAAAATGAAAAGTTATGGGCAGTTATATACTTCAGTTCTAAATTTTCTATGGGGATATATGATTCTCTTTCTTGTACTTATAATGTCTGATCAGGAATACAGGTAAGCACCTGCACAACTATGTGCAATGTGCTTTATTTAACAGCAGATTTGTTTCATTCAATTCTTTATGATCCGGATCCAATTCTTTAGGTCCGGTTTAAACAATCGATTGAAAATATACTTCGTCCCTCAAGCGATATCGGACGTTTCTTGTCGCTAGTTTCCACCACGACTAAAGATTTCAATCTTGATAAGTTATTCGCAAATTATTAAGAAATTAATTAAAAGTTAGTTAAGTCTAATTTTTTATAAAAATACGTTTCAAAATTATACAATTTGTCAACCAACAAGAATAGATACTAATATGATAATATGGGACTACTCGCTAATAGAATGTCAAGCATAATTTGTAGTAACATATTGCAACCAAAAATTATCTACAAATCTTAGTAATTTTTCAAAATAAAAACCGTAGTTTATATACAAGGTACTCATATATTTCAAAAGATGGGTTCCAAATCAACATTTCATCAACAGATGGGCTCCACATTTTAACATTATTGTTAACATATGAAATAATTTTTAGATGGAAGTAACCTTATTTCTTATGAAATAGAGAACATATTTAATTGTTCATTTGAACCATCTTTTTGGACATATTCTTGAGTAGTGATTGCTAAAAAAGGACTTGTATTTAAAATTATTCAATTCTACGATTTAGGGTCTATCTAACGATCTAATAAAAATATGTCAAATCTTAACCTTGACAATTTTTAAAGTGATAGGCACCATATTTTGTCATTTTAATAATCACAAATTGCAATAAAATTTAATTTTTTTAAAAGCGCGCTAAATTATTGCAGTTTGGAATGTATACGGATATAATGTACAACAAGTAGAAAAAAATATTTGTAGTCACTATAAATCATACTTTCCTCATTTTACTTAATGCTTTACTTAAAAACTTTTTAAATAATAGTTTTATTAGTATCTGTTACTTTTTAGCAAACTTTTGTACTGGAACTTTGTTGTTAAATCTATTTGGCGCGCATCTTCCACAGAATAAAACTGCAAAATATGAGTATTATTCGCAAACTGCGGAACTCCCCCTAGAAACGTGCCAGTACAGTGAATAACAAACAATACTTAAAAGCACAGTTCTTTTGGGTATTAAAGGTTAAATCTTAAATAAAGAGAAATTTCTCTAAGTAGATACTTTTATAGTTTTAGTAAACAGATTGCAAAGTGAATGAGCTTTACTATTTAAAAAGTAAATTTAAACTTAGATATTAATATTTAATTAAAATTTTTAAATATTTAAAAAATTTTCAGTATTTATCAAGAAAAATATTTCAGCATTTAGGATTTAAGCGGGGTTATTGAAGTGAATATACAACCTTTTGTCTTCAATTGTCATCATCGTCTTCACGCAATAAGACATCTTTTCACAAAAACAACACTGGCAACTTAGTGTCGTTTTTGTTTAACATACATTTATTTTTATAAAAACAAAATGGATAATCCTGTACTTTTGAAAACACTAAGAAATTTAACTTTGCGCTTCTCCGATGTCATTCGTCTATTGCTAAGAATCAAGAACTAATGGCCTCATACAACTATCTTAAGACCAACACTGCTGTATGTTATTGCAGTTTGGTGGTCAGTTTTAGATAAATCGTACTTTATTGTTGTTGACAAGGTACAGAGTTATAAAATTGCAAATTATGTTAGACCTAGACTACAAGCTACTTATGACAACATTAGGAACTATATTACCAGGTCACTGCATCCTTTGAGGATTATTGTGACAAATCAGCTTTAGTTCCATAGGCATGTAATGGCTGTTAAAAATGTCATTATGTCCCTTGGAGAGATGTTGCCTAATTCCGTTATAAATAAATAGGCAGTTGATAAGTACCGAAGTCTGAGTCTGGCGAGACTATTATAGTGACACAGAATGTGTTCTCCTTTTTCCTATATAGCAAAGTCTGTTTCTTCGTAGCAAAGTCTGCAGCTATCGTTTCTTGTAATACTTAGATTCGATAGATGTTTTTGGACTTCGCAGTATCCAGTCAGAAACCCTATGACAAGTGGATGCCTTTTCTGTTCAGTATTAGTAGCTCCCTAATTCTGGCTTTTGATCGATTTGGCATGAATTCTTTAGCTTGTCTGCAGGCAGTTACATTATTCCAATCAGCCTGAGCTGCTTTTTTTAGCCATTTATTAATTTTAAGTTTAAAAAAGCTCCATGAAGGACAGCAGAATGGTCTTGGCTCAATACAGTATAATGCCGTCCGTTTTTCGGATAGTTCGTCGGATTTCTCGTTTCATTCAAATTTCCATTTCTGGAAGATCTTCGAGAAGTTGAAGGTAAATGTTAATGACATCTCCATTTTTAATTTCAATAGACAATTTAAAAGACGGCTTTCTATGTGGATATGCCTAATTGTAGATCTGTAATAGACTTATAGACCCATAATATTTTCAAAATATCACATGAGAAATACAACATCTATTTGTAAAATAAGATTTATTTTATCATATCTGAATATATACATCTGTTATAAGACGGTAAGATGTGGGCTGTTAGATCTTAGCAGATCACTGTGCTTTAGGTAATCAATATTGTTACATTGACAATGCAACTATATTAAGTTAAGCATGTGGTGCGTTGGATAATAGGCTTGTATGAAATATGTTAGTGACACCGTGCTGCCATATTAGGACCACGAAGTAGATATGCTTTCATATCTAGTACAATATCTTTGCTTTTTTCGTTAATTATAGCTAAAAACTTTGAAAAATACATACAGAAAGAGTTCATTGTTAAGAATATACAGCCATCAAATACGCATCACCCCTTAGATTATTTACCAATTTTCATAACGCTCGGAATAAAGAATCTAAATAGTCTAGCCTAAATAGTCTAATTAACTAGACAATAGTCTTCAAGTCAATATTGCCGACGTAATAGCTTAACTAACAATCTAATCTAATCTACTAGCAATTTTACTCCTATAGTTTTAGTAGTGGTTTAACATCCCCCATTCCAGTCTACTTTGTACTTCATTAAATTCATTTATTTTAATATATTTTTGTAAATTTAACACTGACTGCGTGCGTAATTAGTTTGAAGGAGTTTCTTCAGGGCAACGTTAATGCCGTGTTTTATTTCATTATACAACTTTATTGCTTAGTTAAAAGCAAAGATAAAAAAGATGCAAAAGATGAAATACTAGTTTAAATTTCAAAAACTGACCTATATTTTGATTTAATATTCCTTTAACTTTTAAATGAAAACAATTAACTTTTTAATTTGTAAGAAATAAGTATATATTCGTAATATGGTGTAAAACGATAAAACCTCAGTCTCCCAGTGAAAAGAATAACGAATTGTGTTTTAATGCGTCAGTGAAACCATAAAAAAATTTAGTACATCAAATAAAATTTTATGAAAATTTACAACAATCTAACTGATCTTGAGGTTTTCTTTAACTTAAATACAAAAAATACTTAATTAAATACGAAATGGAAGATTTTTGGCAGACAAAAAAAATACAGTGTTTACATTTATTTACATACTAATTGCTATAAATTTGAACAATTTCCTAAGTTAGCACTGAAAACTGTACTTGGAAGAAATGTATTTAAATAAAGTAGATAAACTTATTTGCTTAAAAAAAGACAATTTCACAATGATTGTTGCAATTTACAAATTTAAAATTCCGATATAAAGCAAGAAAAAAATATATTATTGTTTGTACATGGATTTCTACTATAAATTATTAAGAAATTAGAGGGAAGATTTCGCGAGTCTGTGATTATCACATAAAAACAACTAAGAATTTCATTGCAAGTCATTAACAGAAAGCAGAAATAATCTCTTGAATATTTCGTGAAAGAAATCAAATCTTCAAAAGGGAAAAAATCCTATGAGCATCACAACTTTTAATGATTAAAAGTTGCAAAAAAACTGCTGTCAAATATCTTTTAAATAAAAATTCTTGTAATAAAATTTGCAACCAAACTTGACCTTTTCAAGCCAACAGCAAAGCACATTTTGGTGTAATTAAATTTAGCGAAAAAACGCACCTTAACCCTTTTTGCAATCATTAGAAGGCGTAAACCGAAAGGAAAATATTCAATATCGAAAAAAATCAGAAAATTGTTTTCCAAAAAATGAAATAAAAACGCCAAACGAATTTCAATTTTCGATGCCATATTTCAATGCACCCGTCCAATTTCCATTCACACCCGCCGTTTCTACTTCATTCGTCGTGGACTGGAAGAATTGCCACCGGTTTTCGCTTACCATAAAATTTGTGGTACGTATTTACGAAAAATCTTGGGCTCACACATTCAGTTCAGTGCACAGATGCGTTGTCATTCAATGTCCTCTCAAAGGGTTTTCTTTTGTATGGATTTTATGTTGAAAATTTTTTTTTAAATAAATTTTCTCTTAGTTTTGCTTTTTTTTTGTTTTTGTTTTTCAAAGAAAAACTGTCGCATCCTTGCTAATGTATTTTCTTTTCCTTTCTAATTTTATGCTTCCGTGTACTTTCGCATTTTTGGTTTCTACTTTCCACTTCTATTGCGTTTGCCCTTATCAACCGCAGTCAATGACCTGAAATTATTCGCAAGGGTCATTGTTGGTTATACGCCGAAATATTCGCGATTTTATCAAAAAATAACTTCGAAAAACTTTCTCATTCAAAATTAGAAGCAACTATTGTCCTTAAATTTATTTTTTTCTTTACAGTTATCGTCTTTTTTATTGCAATTCTTTTTAAAATCAAATCAACGCTCATTTCATAGCAATTTTTTCAATGTACCACTTTCAGTATAATAAAGACCTAACTTGTTTAAACTATTTTTGAGGTCAAGCTACTACAATTTTCGAGATTATTATTCCTTCTATAATTTTGAGACTTCTTATTCTGATCTCATAAAATGAAAAAAGGAATTCAGCTATATTGAACTTATCGCTTTTGAGTACTGAAAAATTTAAACTATAACGTTTAAATGTACTTGACGGTAACAGCTGACAGGTGGTTAGATTACGTTACGTTCTATATAGTATGGGTTTGTCTGAGATAACAGACTATGGTCTGTGACTTGTATGACTGGCAATTTTTTCAATGTACCACTTTCAGTATAATGAAAACCTAACTTGTTTAAACTATTTTTGAGGTCAAACTACTACAATTTTCGAGATTATTATTCCTTCTATAATTTTGAGACTTCTTATTCTGATCTCATAAAATGAAAAAGGAATTCAGCTATATTGAACTTATCGCTTTTGAGTACTGAAAAATTTAAACTATAACGTTTAAATGTACTTGACGGTAACAGCTGACAGGTGGTTAGATTACGTTACGTTCTATATAGTATGGGTTTGTCTGAGATAACAGACTATGGACTGTGACTTGTATGACTGGCAATTTTTTCAATGTACCACTTTCAGTATAATGAAAACCTAACTTGTTTAAACTATTTTTGAGGTCAAACTACTACAATTTTCGAGATTATTATTCCTTCTATAATTTTGAGACTTCTTATTTAGATGTCATAAAATGAAAAAAGAATTCAGGTATATTGAACTTATCGCTTTTGAGTACTGAAAAATTTAAATTATAACGTTTAAATGTACTTTACGGTAACAGCTGACAGGTAGTTAGATTAGGTTACGTTATAAATAGTATGGGTTTGTCAGACATGACAGACTGTTCTCTATGACTAGTAGGATATAATACTTCTGCT
>NC_051847.1:118213160-118244585 GCF_002237135.1 Teleopsis dalmanni
ATTTGTCGGAATCAAATGCCAAGCTTGACTACAGGCTACTTGGCATTAAAATTTGTGGGTGGTTTTTTTTTAATTAAAGTTGAAGCTAAAATTTTTAAATTATTTTAGTACTATTCTTGTATCCTAACTCTAAAACAAATTTATGTATATAGAATTCTTTTCTTATTTATTAAAAAAGTTTTGCTATTAAATATGTTAAGCTGACAAGACAAGAAGTGTTAATTTCAAAACAAATTTACACAAAAGTAAGTTTTACTTAATAAAGTTTAAATCAAGCGAATTCTAAAGAACACTCGTAAGAATGAATAAAATAACTAAATATAAAATCAGATAAATTTTATTATAAAAAATAAGGAAATTTATTTAAATAACTGCAAAGCCCAGTACTTACATACATAACTCGTACCGAAATTCTATAAAAATCTTTACACAAAGCGAGCTGTAAACTGTAAATATTACAGCATGAATATGAATGTGATTGGCTATGGCATGGAGTATATATGAATAAAGTAAGAAATCATAAATAAGAGCATTTCCGTTTCCCTTACTAGTTCTGCTTTGCTTCTTTCGATACTGCTACTAATGCCTTTAAGTTCGTTTTACGAGTAAATATATTAACACAGCCACGCGCCTCTTCACAATTTTCAATATAAAAAACTGTAAAACAAACCAACGAAGAGAAAAAATACTTACTATGGAGGCATTGGTAAATACGCACTGCAACGATACCAACGACACCAACGCCACCAACGACACCAATGGCATTAACGTCACTATGGGAAAACAGCTTCGCACAAACCACACACAAGAAAGCCATGGCGTTGTTTAATAAAATTAATGTAAGGCCTTCATTTCTCTTTTCGGTTTTATAATATTCAGAACTTTATTTTTTCTATTATGCCCACACTAAGCCAATTTTTGGTGGCCTCATTTCCGGTCAAGATAATGACGTTAAGTGGCGCTGCCCATGATGAAGTTGATGCTTATGCTACGACAGCTGCTGCTACTGCTACTGTTGCTGCCTATGTTAATAATGATGATTAGTGCGAACATAATGGTGGGCCCTTGTGTTGCGCTGATAAGTGGCGCTAGTAAATAACATTATTTCTCAAGTATGGCTAGTGTTAACAGTTTTGTTGTTGTTGTAGGTTAACAACCATATTGGACTTTCCTCCACAGCAAATAGTAATAAAAAAAAAAAGAAACAATATTTCGAAATTGTATTAGTATTTTTGTCCTTTTTTTAGTTTGCAGTGCCGATTGTTTTATTTATATTAATTCTTTGACTTGTGCGTCCTTGGGAAAGTTCAAATATCCCTGCCTGCTGTTGTTTCATTTGTTGTTGTTTTATTATTGTAATATGATAGTTGTTTTTGTTGTTGTTGCAATTTTTATTGTGTTACATTCTTGAATGTAATTTAAATTTATTAGCTTTTTATATGCCCATTGTTATTGTTTTTTATACGTAATAATTATGAGTTATGTCAACAAATTGGCATTTGTGAACTTTGTTAATATTTTTTAGCCATAACAAGTCCATATATAATACATAAATTTTTGTGTTTAAGCAATTGAGTTAATTTACCATAAGTAATGTAAACTAGAAATGTCATTGTGATTCTTATAATATAGGATAAAGCAAAAAGGATTTGATGTATAAAAACTATATTTGAATTTGACGGACAATAAAACTCTACTCAGATTTCGTCTAATAAGTTCTCTTTTAGGATATGTAAAATTTTAAATAATATGCAGTATAATTTACAATTCTTCCGTTAATACTGTTTATATCGATCATACCCTATCGTAATTAATTGTAAGGAAGTGGTTTGCTCACACTCGTTTCAGAACTTTTTCTCCTTCTGACCAACCTATCTGCGAGAAAGCGGAGTAATTACGAATAATTGGCATGTGAACAGTCTCTATCATGCATAAAGCAATGAAATCGCGGAAATAGTGGATAAAATTTAAAAGGATTTTCGTGTGATGAGTCACATCAAAGCTTTAGATCAACTACTAATCTGTTTTAACCACAGATACCTCATGACCGGCCTATCACCGAAAAGGTCCTAGAAAGTGTGAATAAGGTTTAGAATGGTAAAATCAATTTTAATTTTTTATTAGAGATACTGAATGGTCGAGTAGCTCGTAAATTGACTGAAAAAAAAATAATGATTGATGTTCTATTAGCGAATAGCTGTTGAAATAAAATGTAGTCGATTCAGTAAGAACTTATAAAAACGGATGATGAATGTACGATACTATTGTGTTAAAAGACATTGAATATACTGTAACTTTCTCTTAAGAAGTAGTTAAGAAAATTTCATCGAGAATATGAAATATTTATTAAAAAAATTTAACTTTGTTTTTGACGCGTTGACATAAGCTTGTATAAATTATAAAATCAGGTGTTTGTAAAGAAAAAATGTGTCTCCATACATATAACAATCAGTATTGGTCGCAAAGAAGATAAAATGTATGTTAACTGGGATTGTAATATTATAATTTATCATGAATCATCAAATGGATTCACATCTCTAGTATGGAAAATAACTCCGATTAAAGAAAAAAATTGAAAAAAACATACGATTCAAAGAAAAAATATTGGATTGAAATTGATTGCCAACGTATAAGTACATCATTCTTACCTGACAAGACTATCCAATAGATCAGTTGGCGGTATTTTTTTTTTGTTTTATTTTTTAAAATTTTTATTTAAAAAATAAAACAATTTTTTCTTTTAAAAAGTATTACATAAGATTACCGTTTTGACCGAAGTGGGACTGCCAGTGCTACAGCTCTATTGTTTCAAAGCATTCTTACGCAATACTATAATTTGTTTTTAAGTTTGTTATTAAAGTACGTTAAATGGATTGTTTAAAATTGAATTGAGTGACTATCAATAAAACTTAAATATCTCTCATTATGCCAATAGACTTCTTCTTGTACGGTGTTGACTTTTAAGTCCTAGTCCAATCAGTCGTTCATGACATATCATGGAACATGTGTTACTATACGTAACAGTTTTAATTGGAACTGTGAACTTTTACATTTGATTTTGTTGTGGATTTCCATAATAAAATATCAGATATGCATATAAGTTTAATTACAGTTTTGGTGGTCAAAAGTTTTCATTGTAGAAATTGCTATAAAATGAGGCCAAGCAATAGAAATCTGTTGATTTAAGTATCATCTATTTTTTTTGATAAAATGTAATGTGCCAGATAGCCCATTTGTATAGATGTATCCCAAAATACTCCTAAAAAGTTTAAAATAAGTTTATGGTACCTAATGTATTTTAGAGTTAGATAGTAACTTTTTACTTTTAAACTTGAATAACTTTTAAATGGACTTTCAGTATTCTGCTTCCGTTGTTTTTTTAGAAAATATAAATATATGAAAATATGCTCTGCACTTATTAAAAACTTATACTATACACCGCAATCTATTAATTCGTTCAATTACTTATCGCTCGTAAGATTGAGAAAATATGTTTTCAATAACATATAATACTCTTATAATAAAGTTTAATTTGAATCGGGTTACATCAAATAGAAAATTCAATTTGAAATACTTTAAATAAAACTCTATTGTTATTATTGTAGAAAAGGCTTCATATCCACTTTATACGAGTATTAACTAGTATAATTTAAAAAGAAATAAATATAATACATTCCGGATAAATTCACTATATCATGAAAATAACAAGAAACTCGTAAACAGTGTTGTACAAATACTATAAAAATAGTCGTAAGCTTCAAACCGGAAGTACTAAAAGGATCTTCTTCTCAAATCTGTTGTATAAACAAAAACATATAAAGAGATTTAAATGACATCAACTTGAAAATGACAAAAATTTTATATGAATTCTAATAAAAACTCTAGGATATACGAATTTTAGTAAATAAAAATGTTTCTTAGAAAACTTGAGCAAAAGATAAATAGTATAGCTTCAAGCGAAGAAAAAAGAAATTCGTAAAAAATTGCTAGCATAAATCTATGCTGCAAAGGCGTGTCAGGCTGCTATTTGTATAGCTGATATGTTTATACGTCATGTCTTATAATCATATGTGTTTATATATACTTATCTCTTAAATATAAATGCGCTGTATAAGAGTCGTAAATAGTCGTATATAGTCGTAAAACAATATGTCAAAACTTTAGTATTAATTTTCATTTCAATATCTGTTTATTCGAATTTATCTTAATTTTGTTGCTCATTCCAACTTACTTTGTAGACTGCAGTGCCTCTGAACCCATTAATTCATTTCAAATTTGAAACACATGAAAAATTTTAGATATCATTGCGTTGTATTTTTCTTTTGTTTAATATTTCATTTTTTCATTTTTAAATTCATGAAAATTAAATGAAACTTTCATGCATAAATCAGCTAACACGTCCATCAGTATTCGCCGCTGTTGAATTATTGCGAATTTTTTTTATTTCCGCCCGCCATTACCATTTTTCATTTGATGTGCCAATTTATTTAGTTTACTTTTTTATTATCATTTAATTTTCATACAAAAAAGGAAAATAATGAAAATGTATATCATAAGGATGCGTTATTCCATGCTGTGTAGTAAATTTAAAAACAGAGCAGTTTAGTTTTTTATGGCAGCTCATTTGCGCGCCAACGGCATAAAAAATGCAAAAACCGCCAATAAATTGGAAACAAAAAGATACAAAAAATGGGAACATAAAATATATTTTGGCATATTTTCTTTTTCCGGCTGATGAATTTATTGTAGGTTACGCCATTTGCAAAACGTATGCCGATGAAATGATTTATACACTTTTAAAGCGTGAAAAATTTAAATGAATCAGTTTTGAAAAAACAATTTTTTAATGCTAATACCATTAATACAGACATAATAATTATTAATCACATAAAATAAAGTTTGTTATGTACAGATACTCGTATATTGAAATTTATTATAAATCATGTTATTCTCTATTTTTAATAATAAAAATTGCTGTTGTTTCAATTAAATAAGGTCACTAATATGGAATGAGATTGCAAACAGAAATATCTCTTCACACACTAAATAACCTCGTTATGGATGACATTTCGATTTCTAAAGGCAGCAACAGTTGCAAAAACAATCTAAATAAAAGAATCTGTTTAATGTTATTAACATAACAGAGCTTGAAAAATGTTTACAGAAAAATTTAGAAAAATATATGTAAAAAAAGATTATCGCTATTAATCTTTATTAAATCTTAAGTAATTATTAATGATAATTATGATAACTATGATAAGTAAAGATGTTAAAATTATTTGAGCAATTAACATGTTGCGAATATTCCAACAACATTTTTTAAAAGGCAGAAGCTTTTCCGTAAAGCCACTTATCAAAATCAATTAATCTCTAATCAGAAACATTGAAATTCTATGTTTTTTCTCCAATTAACGACTAATGTTTATTAACATTTCTGCGGTAAAAGACAAATAAGTTATTTGATGACAACTTTTATGATCATTAATAGGCAGTGAAAATAAATAAAAATCCTGCTAAATATTCATTATCTCTCGAATCTTAGACCATGATAGAATGTTATGAGTCAGTTCTGCTAAAAGTCAAAAGTAAGCAAAGCATCGTGGCTTCTTGGTAAAATATAGATTATGCTAAACTTTGTAAAATCTACGCTCAAGAAAAGGAAAGTGACAAATCTTTCGCCTAAATTTTCAAATGAAAGGAACGTTTCTTGCGAAAATGGAACCATCTAAACGTCTTATACCGCATTAATATATAATATCCCGATTAATAGTGAAAACCAATTATTTGAAATGATTTTAGATTTAGAAATTATATATTTGTTTCTATTTAATATAAAATTTCTTTTTACTTGTTATTAATATCCTGTATTATATCTCTCATAATTTGTAATATTAATTTAACTGAATAAAGCTTACACCAGTAGATTCTTTATTTTTTAATATAAAGAACATGTTATGGTCTTAAAAAATATTAAGACCATTACTAAATAAGAGTTCTGTCGGATTAATAAATATGCTTCTGTCACATAACTAAGTCCTATTTTTTTTATACCGCAAAGTAGTGGAACATCTACAAATTAGAGTCTGTTTCATTATGTAAAAAAAGAAAGCTAATTTAAGCAGTTTTGACAAAAAATCTTCTTTTCTCCTGGCGTAGTCTTTGCCGATTGCTATTTGCGGTTGCATTATGCGCGGAGGAATACTTGCCAAATTATTGTTGTGAAGATACTGTAGGTCTTTTTCCCGGGACAAATATTTTAAAAGTAAAAATGAGATCTGAAAAATATGAAAACATGGTAACATGGTAATTTTTAACAAACTGCAACTGATACATATGAATATCTCGTTTTTTACAGTTAAAAATAAAAAATATATTAGGTTTTCGAGGATATTTTTAACGCAAAACAGGAAATAGCGGAAACCACTTTCAAAAATTTTGCTGATTTTTATGTAACAAATTTATAAATTAAAAATTATAATATTAAATTTTCTGGCGCATAATTGATTTTGTTTACCTACTTGTCTTTATGTATGAGCTTATCCTTTCATTCTCAATTTCAGACCGAACAATTTGCTGTGCTGTGGATACTCTTTACTGTAATTGTACTTGGCAACTCTGCTGTGCTCTTTGTGATGTTCATGAATAAAAATCGAAAATCGCGTATGAACTACTTTATAAAGCAATTGGCACTGGCAGGTGAGTTCAATATCAAAAATAATAAAACCTTTAGTGTATAAATGGAGTCAGCATTATTAGTGAAATACAAGCGCTACTAAATAGATCACAATATAGAGTAAAGTCCAATCTAACACCTAGGTTGAATGAAATTTAAGAAAATTGTTGTTTTGTAATTTTTCTAATATATAATATCTCTAAACGATATAGCCTGTGTATCTATAATTTAAAACTTGTCATTATATATCACTGTTCGTTCGTTTCGCGCAAAAAAATTGGTTGAATCTATGTAGATATGGATATGCTCTTAAATTGGACTTTTGAACTTAAAATCAATAATGCCCAGTTTTATACCTAGGCAGATATTTTCAGTTTTAACACTGAGCAGACATATCCATTTTAAGCCCACAAACAGCTGAAGTCTACCCAACAGCTTCTACAGTAATCATTTTAGGATATATATTTTTTGGTTAGAGATGGTTTCAAAGATAATTGTTGAAATTGTGACCTCAAGGCCGTGTACACTTAATAGTCTGGCTTTTAAAACTATGTCTCCAATAAATCAACTGAAACCTCTAATAGCCGATTTTATTAAAACGATACCATTTTTTCTCAGCATTGACCTAAACGTCCCCTAAAACTATGGTATAACAATAAGGCCACTTCTTAGTAACTTGTGAGACTGACTATCTCTGTTATTTATCATTTACCCTTGATTATTGAGTAGCTGATCTAGGCACTTTTTAGATATGTTAGCAGTATCAGATGTTTTAGCAGTATCAGTATCAGATGTTTTAGAACAGAGAATAACAGTGAAGAGTATTGTTTTCACTTACATGAATTTTTAAAGAGATAAGTAGAAGAGTCGCAAAATGACTTTCCTCTTATTTTCAAAAATGTACATTCCGAATAATTTAAATTTGCCATTTCAATAATAGTAATTGCCTAAAATTTTTAAGAAAAAATCATCACTTTTTTACTTTAATTAATCACTCCTATTATGTATATTTAAAACCGAACTCCTATGTGATATTTTAGTTTTAACATTATTCTTAATATTTCAGCAATCCTTTTTTAAATTAAAATAGCAAGGTTATTATTTCTATAATTATAATGAAATTTTTTTTTTTGAAATTTAGAATTATTAACTAATTAATCAGAATTTAAAATTTAAATTAAAATTTCATAAAAATTTTATCTTAAATACAGTTATTACTATTTTAGAAATCTATTTGAAATATAGAACGTCTTGCTTCTTCATCCTTATCAAACGCCTTCATTGCAGTTTTAATGTGAAGTGGGATTTGCAAAATCATTGCCAATCGTGATGGTTCTGCGCCATTCTTTTTGTTTCAAATGTCGCCTTTCTTCTTCTTCTCACTATCTTTGAAAAGTCACACTCAAATATTGGCATTAAGAGTCCACCAGGTCTTCTTTCTTTAAGTATTCCAGTACGTGTTTGACATTCTTGATTACAGCATTCTTGACACATCACCAAACCATTAACCGGTTCTCCACTATATTTGTTTTGTTTCTATTCCTTCATATTTTTTTACCAACTATTTTCCTAAAGTACTTATTTTCTACAGCTTTACTTTGCTGGACTGCTGACTAACTTTTTACTCTACCGAATAGAACGATTCACAAATCTAAAATATATTTAAATTTAAAACACATTTTTTTCTACTTCATCTAAAGGATTCTATGGTTTCTATGTGTCTATTATTTGAAATACCATAATTTGAACAAATAGATATAATAATATTAACACTGCGAAATCAATAAGCATAACATAGCTGTTATATAAATTCTATAGAAACAATCTATAGAAACAAAACTATAGAATTATTTTAAATTAAGTATGACTCAGATCAGTACTATGGTATATAGCACACAAAATTCGTTCCAGTTTTTAAGTTGTCTTTATAGCTCTATCATATGACGATAAGCATGTTTGTAGTGTTTTGAACTGATATGACCGTATTTCCGTGTATTGTATTTCATAAATTTTAACACTTTAAAACACTTGCTTTTATATAAAATAATTTAATACTAAACACGTGCACCTTCTGGGTGTAATTACTTTAGAGAGCAACTCCCGAAATCATGTCCATTATTACAACAATTTTACATCGAACATGTTTACATACAAATATATTTATTGATCCCTGTACAGTTAAACGTTTGTACTTTGTAGATACTATATACAAATATACGTTTCTATATGTTTGTAAAGTTTGTAAAGATATAAAATGTATTGTTCTTTCTCTTGTCTATTGCGTATAGATCTCTGTGTTGGTTTATTAAATGTGTTGACAGACATTATATGGCGTATAACAATATCCTGGCGAGCTGGAAATATTGCTTGTAAGGTCATACGCTTCTCACAGGTGTGTGTCACCTATTCCTCAACGTATGTGTTAGTGGCCATGAGCATTGATAGATATGATGCCATAACACATCCAATGAACTTTTCCAAGTCATGTAAGTGTGAAATAAAAACAAAAACAAAAAACACACCAAACACTAAAAATGAAAAATATGCAATAAAAACATTAATTTTTAATAAAGCTTTTTGGTGAATCAAAGAAAATAAAATTAAATTTCAAAATGTAAAATAAATATAATAAAAATGGATAGTACTTATTAAAAGCTAATAAAAGTAGCCAAGCAATAAGAAAAAATGTCTTTTGAAATATATGATAATTTAAAAGTAAAACACAAAAAAAAACGACTGTTTAAAATTAATAAATGTTAAAGCTTTTTAAATTTCGAAATTATGTTATTTGAAACACAATAAATTAACTTTGTTATTTAATATAATAAATGAATATTTGAATTTTTCAGGGAAGCGTGCTCGACATCTTGTTGCCGGTGCTTGGATTACATCGGCTATATTTTCATTACCAATACTACTGCTTTATGAAGAGAAACTTATACAGGGTCAAACACAATGTTGGATTGATTTAGGCTCTCCAACTGCGTGGCAAATTTATATGAGTCTAGTCTCAGCAACTTTATTTGCATTTCCAGCATTAATTATATCAGCTTGTTATGCCATTATAGTTAAAACAATATGGGCTAAGGGTTCCGTATTCGTACCGACAGGTAATTAAACGAAGCTCAATGTGCTTAAAAATAAAAAAACAATGAAATATTTTTCAATATTTATAATTACACTCAAAGTAACCATAAATTTATAAAGTATGAAGGTAGTTTTTAGCATCAAAAGTTTTGCAAAAGTACATCGCTTTTCGAATAAATGTATGAGGATATATATTAATGAGACCTAATATTTGCCTGATTTAATTTTAAAACATTTTTATTTTACTTATTTTTACTTATATTTTCACTTATTTCTTTAAATTCCTTAAAATATGGAATATTTTCTGACTTTACATGACACCACAAAAATCGTATAATAGTAATTCATTATGTCTCTAATGTCTTGCGCCTATGTGCAATGCATCATGATGAATTTTGACATTATTGTCACGTCACCGTATCTGTCAAAACGTTATAACAACGTTCTAGTTTAACGCTTTACACGTTTTAGTGATCTATTCGATCACATCGATTCTAAATGGTGTCTTTGCGAATAATAAAATCATATAATAAATATTTTGGTACGTAATTTTTTACGATTTTCCGCGCGGATTAACCAGAAAAAAATGCATCAATCAACATAATTCGACATTTAGTTACAGTAAAGTGATGGTTCAATGAGTTTGAGCGTGGTCGTCGTTTTCTCCACGACGAATTTCGTGAAGGTTATCCAAGATCGGCTGTTTTACCAGAAAACATCGATGCAAAATAATTGAAATGGATAAGCACGTTATGTACCGAAAGATAGAGCCACCCTTAAGCATTTAATTTAATATATACATTTAGCTATGGATTCCCCTTATAACAATTGCATAAAGAAGGCACGTGTTGATTGGTGCAAGGAAGAATACGGCCATGGTAGCTCAAAATTCGTCTACGACATCGTGACAAGTGATAAATCATGAATTTACGCCTATAAGCTTGAAAACAGCAGTCTACTGTTTAAATCTTCAAAAGCGAGTAGTTCCCAACAAAATTGTTAGCGGACCGAATAAATCCAAGCAAATGGCCGCTTGGATCGGTCATGTCGCAACTATACCACTTGAGCAACATAGAACGGTCAATGCTGAGTGGTACACAACCATTAGCTTGCTGAAAGTCTTCGGAAAATTCAGAAAAACCAACCGCTAAAGGAAGATCATCCGCCACCACAACAGTTCGAGCTCCCACGCAACAATCAAATAAAAGAGTTTTTCCACACTCAAAAGGTCAAATTGATTAATCATCCTACTTACATTCCCAACTTGGCACCCAATGATTCTTTCTTGTTGCCAAATATTTAGAAAAATGCGTGGCGAGCATTATTCTACGCCCGAAAAGGCCGTTAAGATATTCACAACCCTGGTTTTGGAGACACCAACATCAGAGTGGTAAAACTGGGTCGAAAGTTATTTCAATCGAATGCAAGAATGCATTGCTTATCATGGAGTATATATCGAAAAACAATGAAACCATTTTCACAGATTATCCACTATGTTTTCATTGTTTGGCGAAAGACTTCCGTTGTAGTATGATAGATCATTTTTCGCGAGTACTAAATAATTTTTAGTGATAATACTGGAGTTGTATATTAAAATTTTTACAGATTTCAATTGAAATTCATAATTTTTTTATTAATAATTAACTTTAAATTCTACAGGTTACGGGAACCCAGCTACAAGACGTGCTAGTTCACGCGGCATTATACCTCGTGCCAAAGTCAAGACAGTCAAGATGACTTTTGTGATTGTTATAGTATTTATAGTTTGTTGGTCACCTTATATAGTATTCGATTTACTACAAGTATTTGGACAAATTCCGCAAACACAAACCAACATAGCAATCGCCACATTCATACAAAGTTTAGCACCACTTAATTCCGCTGCAAATCCTTTAATTTATTGTCTCTTCTCCTCTCAAGTATTTCGTACCTTAAGGTAAGTCACTTATGCTTTTATTAAAATTTATTCATTTCAATTATTCTTAACAGTGTTATGAATTTATTTATCTATTGTTATTATTATTATTATTATCCTCAGTCGTTATCCACCTTTTAAGTGGCTTACTTGCTGCTGTAAATCCTATCGTAATAATTCCACACAAGCACGTTGCAAGACAACTGGACGTCGCCTACATAACAGCTGTGATTCCATGCGTACGCTGACCACCTCGCTTACAGTATCGAAACGTTCCAATAAAGCAGCACGTGTGGTTATCTGTGAACGACCCAAAGATGCTTTAGCCATATCGGAGGTATGATAACCAAAACGAATGCAGCCAAGTATTTCGATGCCACATAGTAGCAATAAGCAAATAAATGTTAATTTAGTTTAAGGAAAAAATTTTTAAATTAAATTTATTGTACAAAGTAAATACTTTTCTGAACTTTTGGCTACAAATTCTTATAAAATGTATAAAATTTTTTACTCAGCCCAGACAATAAAATACTGCAAAAGAACTTACGAATTTTCGCCACACATATATACGCATACACGAGTATATACTGGTAACATATATTGTATTAAAAATAAAGCAAAATTATATTTTAAAAAATTAACTAAAAATTAAATACGTACATATGTCACTGTGCTTTTATCTATAATAAATATTAATGCTTAAGATTAACTCAAAGCTTTGCTATAATATGTATGTAATATATTAATGCAGATATAAAAATTTTTTTTTTAGACTGAAAACATATTTATTGCTCATTTTATTAAATAAAATTTATTTGTTTAATATTTTAAATATTAAAAATAAATATTTAAGCATGTAAGATAAAAAATAATGTTACTTCTTTAAGCTATTTACATATAGTGTATATAATATGCATTCTGTGAACCCAAATATTTTATGGGAAAGCAACTTATTTACCAAAGTAGAGGCTAACTTTATCTAATAACATTTACTCAACAGATCTCAATATTAAATGAAAACAAAAATTAATATATAAATATCTAATATATAAAAAATTGAATTTTTATGTACATACATTTATATATATATATATATATATATCTATATATAAAGATTTGTGTATATAGTACATGCATATACTCATATACGCACATTTAAAAATAAACTTAATAATATACGTATTAATTTATTTATATATGAATACAAATCGTATTCTACAAAATATACTAATTTATGTAAAACAGTTGTTGTGAAACGTGTCCTAAAAAATAATAACAAAATTAACTAAAACAGAGTTTATTCTGAATTTTATTTTATTCTAAGCTAAAAACATTTATAATTTACTTGAAAAAAAACTATCTGAAATAAAGTAAACAGAAATATGGAGAAAATTATACATTTAGTTTTATTTGCATAGATACGAGTACATATCAAAATAGTACAAGGACGAAGGCTCAAATGTTCAATGATGAACCAGAAGCATTCTGACTGGCAACAGAAAGTATAAAAATAGAAGGAGCCAAAATTAATTAATGTGCATAGACTACAGCATAAATTTGCTTACAATAAATGAACTAGTTTAGCTAATTTGATTAGTTAACGTAACAAAATCCTACCAAATACAAATGAAGACCATCAGAGACTCATTCATTCTTTATAAAAAAAATTAAATTTATTTTTAGATAATAAAAATAGCTACTCAAATATAAAAGGAATAAACTATATATTTTTCCTTTTATTTCTAATAGTTTAACAATCTATTTACTTTCACTGCATTTGAAGCCCCAAAGATATTCGAGCACTAAAGGTACATATTTTTACTAGTTTTTATAAATCAACTAATACGAGTATATATCTTTTTAACTAAGATGAATTAAAAATATGTATTTAATATATGTATATAACATGTATATATAGTTTCCTTATTTATTGGAAATTATTTATTAATTGTTTATTTGCATCTGTTTGTAATTAATTTTTTGAGACTATGTTAACTATGTTAACTGTTGTGATGAGAAAGCGATGAACTTTGGAGAAAGATTAGTATTTCTGATATATTTTTTATTGCAAATAAGTAATTCAATTGTCAAATAAATTATAAATGCTTCAGTTCAGTTATCATTACGTTCTTAGAAAAGCACCGCTATAAATCCTATTGTTAAGTTTTGAACTACATGAGAAAGGTTTAGTTAGTTAATTTATTGATACAGGCTAAATTGTTTCTGCTTTCTTCCCGAAGAAATAACGTGTAGTCAAATAGAGTTTAAAAAAAATAATAGAAATTGAAAAGTTAGACATTGAATGTATAAAACAATTTTTTGTCCTCCCTAAACTATTTTAAGATGGTAAGCGCTTAGTGAGACAAAATCCAGTGTTATTTAGAATGGTTACCTGCCTAAAGGCTCAAAACTTCTGTATTCCAAAAAACACACGACTCAAGATAATGCGCCAATAAACGTCCCAATAGAATTTCAAGGAATGCGGTCGAAACCAATTAAAATTATGTGTTTGTCATAACTTTCCCCTTGGTAAGAAGCGAGCCCCATTGAACCTCTGCTAAAATTGGGTTACTGCAGACCGTATGAATACGGAACTCCACACCATATGAAAGTAAAATACAATAACTCCACCCGCGTAAGTTTGGGTATTAAGCACCACGACACTGTCAACCTCAATTGGTCAGTACAGACGAAGCTGCAGGGTCTGATCATCATGGAACCAGATTCATACCTCCGGTTTGGTGCCGCAAATGAATCTCACTAAGTACCATTCCCACTACTACAGAGTCGGAATGGTGCCAAGATTTTAGTAGCCTCTTACAACAGGCATGTCTTACCTCGGGAATATTCTAATCCCTTACCCATAGGGGAGACGCTTAGTGAGACAAGAACAATCAAATATTGTTAATATTGACCATTAATGCCTAAAAAACTGCATACACTAGTTTCAAGGTAAATAGCGAAAATAATTGACTCTATGAAAACTGTACATTTATTTAAATGTAAATAATATAAAAATCTCATATTCATGTAATAATAACATTTGGTTCATTTAGTCTGATATAGGTATTAATTTGCCAACATAAAGACATTTCCATAGCCAGTTGCTCTCTTCTGTGGTACTTTTTATCCACATCGTGAAGAGTTTAGATTACTCTACTTATGTTTCAACATCAGAAAAAATATGAAACCTTTAATTTGCAATAAATTTTGAGATAAATGTATTTTAAATAGTTTCAAGTACATGACTTCTGTGTGGCCTTATTATGTCACATATTATTTTCTTTTATTCTTTACATATTTTTCAAAACTTTCTGTCATATTTATTTTAAAACTATAAATGCATATTTATCGTCATGATTTAAATATTTTTCATTAATTTGTATACAAATCATAAGTAATTATTTCGGTTTAAAAAGAAAACATTACTACTCTAAATTATGTAGTTAGAAAATTTTTTTCTAAATATAAATCATGCCCCATTTTGTTCTATTTCATTTCTAATCTACAACAAAAATGTTAATGATATTAACTTCCATCCGCAGTAGAAAAACGTAATAAAATTGAAACATTTCTTTTTAGGCTTTTATCATTAAATTTAAACTTCAGATAAACTTCGTAAAGTTTCGGTTGGATGCCTTAATTATTCATAATAAGAGACAGTCAAACTGCTTTTACTTCACATTATCAGATCTAATCTCCCACCAATAAGTGGGCTTAAACGCAAAAGTCTAATGAATAAACAAAGTTTTTGTGGCTTCATTAATTTTAATATTATTTTGATGACTCTAATAATGAACACATAAATCCACCAATGAATGCAGTGGCTAAATTAATGTGGGTCCGTCTTAAAAAGCTGACTGTGGAGTAAATTATTGTAAATATACTTTTGAAGAAGTATAGAATTTTAAACACTTTGAGGTTGCGTTAATTTACTTTTGTTTTTTGTTGTATTTTTAAAACACTGAAGTTGACAGTGCCGAGCTAAATACTCACTTCAATTCTTTGTTTTAAGAATCAAAACTGTTGATTACATTTTTTTAATATACAAAACTTTATAAATTAACTTTATTATTCTAAAAAAAAATGTGCTACCGAAGTAAGTTTAAATGAGATTGATATCCATTCGATTATGACAGGATTTGAAGTTATGCAGAATAAAAATCAAACTAGTCCAATTTAAATAGAAATGAAGTTCTTGTTTAAATTAAAACAGAGTCTTACCGACTTTTTGACAAGGAGTAAGGAAATAATATAAAATAAAAAATATAAATCGGAACAGATGGAGACAGATCGTGAGGGAGGCCAAGCTTCACAGTAGTGCCAAATAAGAAGAAGAAGAGAAAAATAAATAAATATTTTAAAATATGCATAAAGTTGTAAAAAAATGTATTGAGTTCGACAAAATTTTAATTAAAAAAGTAAATTCTACGAAAATTAATGCAAACATTGCTTAATTATTCGCCACCATCAACCAAATTTTGGGTGGAACCCAAAAGCTCGCACAGGTACGCCAGCGTATGTGACCTAATGTTATAATAATAAAATATAACATCTTTCTTCTTTTTCCTTGCTTTAACTGCTTTATTTACAGGAGTAGAATTTTTCCTATAACAGATAAGAGAATCTTCTCATCCTCAGCTGTAACCATTTGATTTAAGTATTAATCGATTACTTTTCTTTCCCACAATAATTCTCAAAATAAAAAAATGCTAGTAAATTTTTTACTACTAAGTTGACGAAGCACATAAAGTATCAAGTATCTTTTTTTAAACAATTTACCGCAAAAAATTTAAAACAGCTCTATAGTTGATGGTGTTATGAATGGTCACGATTTGCTTAAACTGATCCCATTATTCAATTCACTTTCTCGATAATTAATCGAAAAAGCGAAAACCGTTTTATTTTTAACCAATTTTTTTCTAATATTTTTCAACTAGTGACTTTATGAAACGGGTGGTCAAATTTTTGCATGATCAAATATCTGAAGAAAAAAATTGATTATTAATGCATAATAATCAGGGTTCAGCGTCATTATCTCTAACCGTAAAAACGTGTTTGGTTGATTTCAAAAGTGATCATATAACTCTGATCGGTCTATTCTGGATTACTAAAAAGTCGCCACTGACGAAAATATCGAAAAGATGCATAAAATAATCTTGTCCTCTAACAAAAATCAAAGCATTAGCTAAGAGTTTATATGCTGATATTGACATCACCTTGGATCAAACACAATTTCTAACTTTCCTAACAAAAACTTTTAATTACCAAAATTGTCTTCATTTGCAGAGAAAAAAGCCTAATAATTTGTGTCTAGACACGGTTTTCAAAGCTAATAATTGAGTTCAGAAAGCACAAATTTTCATAAAATAGAGAAGTAATATCCACCATAATCACATATTTATAATATCTTAACACAACACATTGTTTTAAGCATTAAAATGGTAGGAATATTAGGAACTATATCCAAGTTATGGAAAGAGATTATGTTAAAAAATAAACAAAAAAAAATGTTTATGTCATCATTAAAAGTAAAAGTTTTTAAGCACTTCTCTTATTGAGAGTGAAAATATTCTTAATGCGAAAGATGGTGAATGATAGATTGTACTATAGTGTTGTACTATATATAATTTTTAAAAGATCACTAGTATTTTAACAAGAAACTCTTCATTTTAAATACCATTATCAAAGGTGAGACTAAAGGACATCGAGATATGAAGAACCTGTAAAACGTCGAGTAGAACTTCCGATCATTTTAAACACTTACACAATACTGTTTCCACTATTTGGATCATATTGAACTGAAAGAAAGCTGTTCAAAGTAATATTATTAGGTTTTAATAACGTTAAAGTGTCCAGGTAAGTATAAGAAACCCTCTGAAAAAATAACACCATAGATATCATAAAATACCATTGTCCCTTTTCATAATAAGTATTGGTTGGCAAAAATTTTAAGTAGGCAAACCCTATCTTTTGGGCTAAGAATCTAGAATTGATATAATATAGAGCTTTGACAACGGAAACTGAGGTGTGATAAACATTATCTGCAGAGTTTCAAGTAGTGATATTTTCCTTCTGGCTGTATGACCCACAGCTGTTGAAAATATAGAGAAATGAATAAAATAAATCTTTGCTTAAAATATATAATTTCTTAGAATTATAAAGAATAAAAGATATATTTTCATTATTGTAATGGAAAATTATTCAATGTAACCACAATTTTTTACCATTTCATGTATAAAATGAAATAGTATATACTAAATATTGCAATAAATACTTAATTTCCTTAGACGACGTAGAATTTAATTGAACTTAATTTTAATTATAAATTCCTTAAATTCGTTCAATACTCAATTGAGCTGGCAACTTCTGCAACCTGAATACGATACCAAAACGGTTCACAAGTATTTCTGGGTGATGTTAAAAGCTTAATTGAAATTCCATTTGCCAAAACAGGAACAATGTTTCGTACTTAACGCAATCAAACATAGCTCAGCACAATGAGGGAAGGCGCTGACAAATTCATAAAAGACTATTTTAGGTTGCATCATGTCTACTATAGAAAACGGAAATAGTTTTCAGTAATGTTTAATTAATCCTGAACGCAAAACAATAGCAACAATCAAACGGCAAAGAATAGCAGCTTTTTAGAATTCGAAACCATAGTAAGGAAGCTTGCTATTGCATGTATCTGTCTATTTAAAGATTGTATTAAATGGACCACTGAAAAAATATTTGAACAGAAATTGAAACCATTCCTTTGTACACTCCTTGGATGATAGATATCACGGACAGTCCGCTTCTTAACGGACGCGGATTATTTAGCACCAAACCACCGCTAATTCCATCAGTTATATATATATCTATCATAATTTCTGACTTAAACATATAAGTTCTATAAAGTTTTGTGAAACTGTTGCAATTCTACTTTAAAGCCATTTAATATATCTATCAGATCTTCATACTTTATTCATTGCTCTATTTAAATACAATTAGCATTTCGCCATTATTCATTGCTTTATTTAAATGCAATTAGTATTTCGCCATTGGTATTAATCTATTACTCCACTTGTCGAAATTTATTTATTTAGTTATTTTTTTATTAGACAGTAATGAATTGCAACAAAAATCTTTATATATAATTAATTCAATTTCCGAACTAATATAGTTGGCATTTTCAGTTATCAAGCGAGCGTGAAATTACTTCAAAATTTCAACAGATTCAAACTTCTAAGCCTTGCACTTGCTTAGCACAGTTCATAAAAAAAGGACTAATAAACTAAAGATTTATTTCTTAAGACCAATTATGATGGCTATTTGGCAATAATTGAACAGCTGTCACTTACTGAGTATATTGACCCCAAAAAACACTTTGCCTTTCGAAGTGTCTCTCACGTAAGAACGCATGCCATAGCGTAGGTTTTCACTTGCCAGTTTTTTTGGCATATCATAGCGATCTACCAGAATTTCTGAAAAATATTCTAAAAGGTTAACATGCTAATTGATGCTTGATTATCTGTACAGATGTAGATATGAGTGGCTTTTAACCCTTTTGTAAGGCTGACGAACACTGACCTGAATGGCTAAACATTAGGAATTAATATTCTTTCTATTAATATTCCGCTCACTTTTTAGCATGATATAAACAACTAAACCAAATCACAAATACGAATTACGTTCATATATAATATATATGATACACATGTATATATATACATATATAATATAGTTTGGTTTTAAGTTCGCAAATGATTTAGAACCTTCTTTCTGTTTTTAAAACAAACAACGGCATCACAAATATGCACTAAAAGGTTAGAAGTAGACGATTCTGCATTATCCACATACAACATACAATATTATGACATTTAACAGAGTGTGGTAGCAATAACAACAACAACGCTATTTCAAATTTTAGTAACAAATTATTTATTGATAATATATAGGGTGTTTTTTAGCTGCATAAGAACTTATAATAATAATTCAAGACAAAAATATTGTTGGAATGAAATTTTTTTTATTATCTAGTAGATAATCAGGCCTATTCTGAATACTCCCAGCGAAAAAACTCCCTATTCCCACGCTGTTCCCGAACACACAGCTCCCTTATTCTGAATCGCTAGGGAGACAGCAGTTTCGTGAACAACAACAATTTCAAATTTGTTTTGTTAAATTTTGGCAACCATGCCACTTTTTAATGACGAAAAGTGAGAAAATGAGCAAAACAAAAAAACAGTTGCGTATCATATGTTGATTTAAATGTTAAAATCGCATTATTTGTTTGCTGCACAAATTATTAGAAATAAATATAAATAATTTTATAAGTGATTAATGAAAAACTTTTATTTTAATGAGAAAAATAAACATATAAAAAGAATTGTGCAGTTGTTGGTGTTTATTTATATAAAAAATTTTTAAAAACTTTAAAAATGCATTCAATTGCATTTCGAATATTAGCGGAGGATTTGGCTCAAGAACATGAGCAAGAAATTTTGAAACAGAGGATCAATCGGAGAAACTTGAGAGACGCAGCAAATCCACTTGAGCTGCCTAATTTCTTGTAAGTACAAATGTAAATTTAATTTGGTTTTAAAATAAACTTTTTTTCATTATAGATTTCAAAAATATTACAGAGTAAATAAACCAGCATTTATTTACCTGTTAGAGGAACTTACTGAGGAACTACAACCAGCAAAGAAGCAGTTTGCAGTTGCTCCAATTGTGAAATTGTGCGCTTGTTTGCGTTTCTTTGCTGAAGGAGCTTATCAGACATCAGACATTAAATATCACATTAAAATATATTTGAAAAATTTATTATTATTGGTTACTTAAATGTTAAATTTAACTCTTT
This sequence comes from Teleopsis dalmanni, assembly GCF_002237135.1. Lineage (NCBI taxonomy): Eukaryota > Metazoa > Arthropoda > Insecta > Diptera > Diopsidae > Teleopsis > Teleopsis dalmanni. Next base: position 118,233,684 of record NC_051847.1, read on the forward strand.
TCTAAATTTTTAACTAATTAAAAAAAACCTTACGTTATGATATCAATTCTGCAATGTCTTTATTTTCAAACATTCACTGCTTTTATATAAAATTTGAGTAAATGATAATTTACTTTTTTTATATAATTAGGATAGAAATGTCCTTTATGCTTCAATTAATGAACTAATAATAGTTTATACCTGTGCAGATCTTACAATAAAAAAAAAGCAATGTTTTACCTGCACAAAATTGCAGTTTATTTTAACTTATTCTAGGAATCCATTTATTTCAGAATTTGGTTTCCTTTCATTTTTCTATTGTTTTAAAAACAATAGTTAACACTTTAATTAGTGGAAAAAACCCGTGTGAATAAAATAAATAAATAAAAATTTAAATATTTCAAATTTGTTATACTTTTATTAAAATAATAATTTTAATAAAATATATTAAATGAAAATTTTGTTATATTAAATTTATTAAAATATATTCGGAAAACTAATCAAAAAAAAAACTTTGAAAATATTAAATTTATTGTAATAATTTTATTATAATAATAATTTTATTAAAATATATTCAAAAATCTGATCATTTTCAGTTAATTTTATATTAAATTAAACCATTTTTAATACTTTTTTAACTTGTCTCCCTAACAATTTGGTAGGGAGAGAATTTGTGCAAAATTGGGAAAAAACTCCCATTCGCATGCGATTCAGAATAGGGGAATTGGGAACAGGGAACATACCAAATTTATTCAGAATAGGGGAATTGGGAACAGGGAATAAACTCCCATTCCCTTGCGATTCAGAATAGGCCTGAATATCATGACATTTATTTTTTGAATATATTTTCTGGCATATGTCCACCGCGGCTACGAGTTACATGGTCCATTCGATCAATAGTAGCATACATTTTCCAATGCTTTAAGAGTTGCTGGTTTGTCGGCATAAACCAATAATAACATAGCCCCATAAAAGGTAAACGGGTGACGTTAAATCGCACAAATGAGGCGGCCAGTTAACAGAACCATCGCGCTGTATGGAAACTTGCGCCATCTTGTCTTCAATATTTAACTAATTAATTTGTAGAAATTGTTGACAAAAATTAGTCAGCATGGTTCGATAGCGCTCGCTATTCACCGTAACGGTTGTTCCGTCATTTCAAAAGAAATAACGACCGATGATGCCGCCAGCGTGTAAACCGCACCAAACAATTTTGATGGATGTTATGGTGATTCGTTAACGGCATGATTAAGGATTATCTTCGCTGTATATACCGTAATTTTTCTTAATGACATATAATCACTAGACCGATTATGTTGACCGCAAAACAGATTTAGTTTTTTCCAAGTAAATTTCCACAATTTGGAAGCATTGTTCTAGCGTTAAACGATTCATGATGAATTGCCAAACCTTACTGAACAGACATGTCAACAAAATTTGACATTCGCAGCAGTCAGAACATAGTTATCGATATTGATAGTCCTCATGCAGTTAAAAACATCCTAAATATTATATATTAACGAGATACCGGAGAAAAAATAAAAGGATAGCACTATTGTTTGTTTTCCTTGAATTCCGAACAAGTTAGAATGAATTTATTTTTTACTATTTACAATTTTTAAATTACAAGCGTTTACATTTAGCCAACTATAAACTTTTATAATATGCATTTAATGTATTACATTTGTGCAAATATAATTTATGTGATCGACGTGTTTTACTTTTCAAACATTGCAAAATTTTTGATGAATATTAGATAGCAATTTCTTCTTCTTAGGAAACTATTATCTAAAATTCAACCAAAATTTTGCAATTCAAAAAAGTTATTTTGACAGTTAATACTGTTAATACTTTAACATACGTTTAAGTTTGTAGTCCATGTGCTAACTTCACTTACATATTATTTGGCTTTAAAAGTTTCAACTTCAGTTAAGTATGTATATAGTATGTAAATTATCTAACATGCAGTTATGAATATCATATGTTTTGACAGTTGGATAATTTTCGATATTTTAGTAACAATTCATTTTGCCTAGCACTTCTGTCTCGATTCGTAGACTCCGCACAACTGCAGGTACTATGATTTGAATTTTGTGATCTGTACGGACAATTATTATCGTTACAAGACCGAACCTGAGATTTCATTGTAGATTGTGTGCTAGTAGCAAAATCCATCCTGGCCGACCTATCCTGATCGCATCCACATTTTGACAAATTTTGTGGATATTCGGTTTCTAAATTATTCGATTCGGAAGTTTTTCTTGGTGATATTATGAAATTTTGCTGTCTACTCGACCGAGATCTTTGTGGTTCTTTGCTCTGTCTTGACGCTTTCCGACAAGTTTTCTTTATACTTTCTTGCGTTAAACTAGGTCTACTCTCTTCACTTCTATTAGGAAAAGAATTTCTTTTTGGCGCTGGCTCTTGACGGTCTGACATACTTTCACGCTGTAACATATTTTCAGATACAGCATCACACATGGCTTTCATTTGCTCACAATTTCTTTCTTCCATTCTCGAAAATCCTATAAATAATTTATTACTTGCAGTAAGTTTGTTTATATATTTTAAAATATTGGATTGTATAATTAATTATTAGAAAATGCTTTAAATTTTTATCATCACTTACTGTCCATTGCGTCCAAGTAAAGTTTACTAATTAAACATTCATTCCGTACCATTTGTGTACATAGCCCATTTAATCTTTCTAGCGTTTGATCAAAGAAATCAGAAAGCATTGAATCTATGCATTTCTGTATTATGCAATCCATATAACATCAATAATATAAAAAGAAAAATTAAATTATTTATAAACTTTTAAAATAAAAAGGCACACCTGAACTGTCTCACAGACAGATTCATTTATTATAGTGAGAAAATTTGCCATTGAATCTTGCAAAGGATTTGTCGGTTCATCGCATCTGCACTCTTCATCTTCTTCACTAATAGGAGCCATTCTTTTTCTTTCTTGACCAGTAACTTTTTCCTTTGAACAATTGCATATTCCGCAATTTTTTGGGCAACTCGGAAGTGACGCTTGTGACGTTTGTGCTGCTTGGCCGCACTTGCAGCTCGTTCGGGACTTTCCTTTCGATTTTGTTTTTTTTGAGCTTCTTGATTCCTTACACTTAGCAGCTAAAAGTTTTTTCAACTCCAATTCTTTTTCAAAATCAGGTACCTTTTCCTTTTTAATAATTGGTGGAAACGTAGGGCATGGCATGCATGGTGTGCAATTTGGCGGCAATATATTGCAGCATCGATCCGGAAAACATGGATAATCATTAAAAACAGGATAACAGCAGCCATACATATTTAAATTTTACCACTAGATTTATAGTCAATTTTGAATAAGTATATCGAAATACTTTTAGTAGTGATTGATCTCAAAATTACCGATTGTTAATATAGATATGCAAAATTTATTCAACAAATCAAAAGTTCGATACCAAAAATAAACAATATATAGTACGATTTCATTTTGTAAAAATGAAACTCCAATATTTTGACAGTTAATTTCAAAAAAAACTATGTTTAAAAAAGTTAAACTATAAAGAATCTAAGAAGAAAAATGAAAATTATCAAAATATTAAATTTTGATACATTTTTTTATTACAAGTTCTATATTTAATGTAAAACAAAAATTTATAGATAATTCTACTATCAAATGGAATACTATAACAACATTATTATCCATGTTATTTTAAACTTTTTTTATTATTATAACAAATATTAAAGACTAAATTAGATATTTAAAATAAATTTTAAGTTTATAACGCAAGATCTCAACAAACCTAAATAAATATTATTTAACAATCTGTATAATACCATTTGATCAAAAAAGAACGAAAAGTTAAAAAATGGCAAAAATTTTGATTTCTAATAATTTTCTTTATTATCGCCTTCAAAGTACTCTCCTCCTGCGGCAATATATGCATGCCAACACTTGATCCAATTTTCCATACAAATTTTATAGGCCGCCGAAGATATGGCCTTTAGTTCATGCAGCGAATTCTCTTTTATGACCTCTATGGTCTCAAAACGCGTTCCTCGCAATGGCAATTTGAGTCGAGGGAAGAGGAAAAAGTCACACTGGGAAATATCTGGAGAGTACGGTGCTTGGTTGACGATATTGGTGAAGTTTTTGACTAAAAACTGCGACACAACCAACGCTGTGTGAGCCGCTGCGTTATCGTGGTGTAAAATGCATGAGTTTTCCTTCCATAAATCTGGCCTCCTTTTGCGAATGGCCTCACGCAAACGACGTATAACGGCAAAATAATCTTCCTTATTGACCGTTTTACCGTTTGACCGTTCGGAAGAAATTTATAGTGCACCACACCACGAATTCCGCAATAATTTCACTACGTATAATAAGCGCTAATCCGGATATTCAAAGAGTCTGTATTTACAAAATATCCGATTTTTTTTCCACTCCGGAGACTTCGTTGCTATCCGATTAATCTAATAATCGAATAACTTCGGTTTCTAAAATATCGGAATAATATCAACAGCACTAAACGTATGACAAATAATATTATAACTTATTCTTTGATAAATTTCAATCTCTAATTAGAACATACTTATGTATTACTTGCGGTGATAAGTACAGAAAGTATGAAAAATCGGGTATATTTGTTTCTCTCCGGCGTCTCCGGTTTCTCTCATTTAAAAATTCAACTTAAATTCTTTCGGGCTACCAGTTTTAAAGTGCTAAATTTCTTCCCTAAGAGTAAAATGAACTATCTCTTTAAATTTTCTATTGGCACACATGTCTTTAGTAATGTAGAAAATAGCTGTCTTAAAGAACTCAAATTGATTATCTTCACAAATCTATCAGGACGATCGTGTTCCGTGACCGGCTAACCTTATATATCTTAAATAAAATATTTAGTTATGTTTACCTTAAATGACGTAATTATTATATAATATTGTACAATTTATAGAAAAATTGTTTTCTTTTATAAATAACGAAATAATAAATTTATAATAAACTCTTCAATTCTTAATGATTAGTTTATTTTATTAACAAAAAAAACTTGATGAAGGGATGATTAATTTTATCAAACGGCTTTATCCTCTTCAAACTCCTAAATAAATATCTGAGTTTCACAAGTGGTAATGCTTCGCAACTTGTGTTGGTTGTAACCTGTTGCATATGTAATTTTAAACCGCTTTTCATTTCTGTTTGGATTTAAAATTTCCACACCGCATCTCAAAGCCCCATAGCATCATACGGGTTTAAGGTAGTCTTTTTAGTCGAGTAGTTTGTTATACCGGGATATATATGAATGCCGATTCATATTCATATTTCGATTTGCCTACAAAGGAAAAATTTGGTTTGTCTTTTGATCTGCTTTGATGTGCTAATGAAATGTTTCTCTGTTTCAGTGAAATGCAAAAAGCAACAACAATCAACCCAACAAAAGACTACGAATTAGAGAGAGCAAACTAAATGCAAAGACGACTTAAAAGCGAAGACATAAAATCCAAAACAATCGATGCTTCTTCCATCAATTATTTTTGCAAATTACTTATAATTCATAACTTAGTTTTTTAACCGAATTATAATCACACATGTAATAATAATTACATTTACCCTGTAAAAGCCTGCAATTAGGCTTTTAATGTAATTACAGTAGTCCAATAACTCAATTACCCATTATAATTACTCTGTGTATGTAATGTAATTTGTAATGAAATTGATTTTGCACAGCTATGCGTTTAGTACATATAACTAAAAAAATATTGGCACGAAACATTTCTTATTAATCATTATAAACAATTACGTTGTTGTATTTTTCAACTTTCAAGGACAAAATATTATAGTGGCATTCACGATTTCGAGTAAGGAATTTGTTAACATATCATCAGTGTAACAATACACATATTTTGTTGTTGCCGCTTTGCACTTTTACTATGTTACTTGGTTATTGATTGTGAATACCATTACTTATGAATATCTTTCGTATAACGAAAAAGTAAATTAGCACTGTAATAAATTTGTTCTAAAATAGTCTTGCTTTGTTATTATTATTGTTATAGAGGCTAACTTCAGAAATAACCAATTGTAACAAGGATAACCTACAACCATGGCTTTTAAGCTTATAAAAAAGTTAATAAAAAAAACTTGTAAAATAGGCTTTTTATAGATTTATTTTTGTACAGACTGAAATGAGACTTTTCCTTTCCCTTTCCCTTTTTTAGCTATCGTCACTATTGCCAAATCATTAAGGCCATATTAAGGTTTTCAATTATTTTGAAGTAATTACTTATATATTTTGGAGCATATATGTGAAGGGACTCAAATTTATACAGACTATATTTGCGTCAAATGCAGCACATTTTAATGTACTTTACTTACCATATATACATAAATGTAACCAATAATAAGAAAATCGGCTTTACTGAATATGGGTCAATGTAATTATTATTAAAAAAAACTCAATATTTTAAATAAATACATTTTAAATATTATCGATTCAAAAATACTTCAATTTTTCCTAAATATACAAGAGGTATTCACAATCTAGTATTCTAGTAACGATCTCTGTAACTAAGTTACATAGAAACACGGTCAATTATTACTGATTTAGTTTTACTGACAGAAATTATTTTTGTTGCTGTTTCTATATTAATCAATTACTGAGCTTCTCACTCCAGACTGTGAGTACCACTAGCCTTCTTTAGGAAAAACTTGTAATAGTTTATAATACATGATAGAATTTACCATAAAATTCATGCTAATTATTACATCAAGTATTAAAGATGATGAGTTTTACTCTCATCTTCTGATTCACCTTTTTCTTCATCATCACGTTGTTCACCAACATTTACTTTTATTTTTATTTCACCTTTATCCTTTACAACTACCATATCATTAAGTGGAATATGTACGAATTTTGATGGGTAAAAGGCCGTAAATTGTGGTACTTTGGCATCTCTAGCGAAGTCTTTAAGATCTGTTTGTGAATCGACATTGATACTTATACTTGCATTGGCAAAATTAATTTTAGATAATAACTCAACACTGTCATCACTTAAATTGTCATCACTTGTTTCAGTGCTTTTGTTCTCCAACATTTCATCTTTACCGAATCTAGAACTTCTAAATCTACTACTCCTTCGACTATTTATAGAAGAGCGAATACTGGGGCGACTAAATCTAGTACTTCTACGACCACTTATGGTAGACCGTGTACTAACTCCACTAGCACGAGTTATATTATCAAATGCACCAAGTACATTGTCCAAACTGTCACTATCTTTCTCCAAAGAACTTTCAATTATACCCAAGCGACTACTTATAGCTTCAAACTGAGCAAGTAAATTATTTTCCATTGAATCCAGCTCTGTGAATTATATTAAGTATATTAAGAAGTATGTAGATATAAATATATTAAGTTTTATAAATATGAGCATCAAAATGTTATTGGATCTGCATAATATATTTTTTGAAGTATGTATAAAACACTATATTTTATTTTTAAATTGCTACATAAAAACAATGTGCTAGTGAACAGTTGTGATATTAATTTTGTGCAAATCAATAATCTATATTATTATAATAAACGCTGTACTTCTAGAAACAATGACCCCAAACCTAAGCATTTTTAACACTACGGAACAAACTAATAAAAGTTATAATTCATCATTAATATATGCCTCTAAAGAGCTTAATAAGGTTGTCCCCAATTATATTTCTTTTCTACTATCAAAATCTTCTATCAATTTTAAGTATTCGTCTCCAATAACGAATGATCTATATTGTTATAATAATTAATGTACTTCTAGCAACAATGACCCAAAACCCAAGCAGAAATATTTTATGCATATTAAACTTACTATCCATTATCATTTTCACTTTATCAGATATTGCTTTTCCACATGTTTCCTATTCGTTATGAAAATAAAATGTCAGTGATGACGGTACTAGAAATCAAAAATACTTCAAAAATACTTTTACATACTTCACATGCTTCGCTTTTACTTCCATTTTTCGTTATCCTTTTATACTGAGATTTTGGTGATGCAAATTTATGCCCTAAAAGATCATATTCAGCGCTGCCAACTCTAAACTCCCGTTCCATGTATACTGTCCTAATGCTTGGAATGCAACATTTACTTGGTACGCAAGGTCCATGCTCGCAGATACTGCTCTCATTGTAGCAAGATGGTGTATAACACATGTAATTGCAGCAGTTATACATTATGATTGTATTTATTAGTATATTTGGAAAAAATTTCGTTTGAGATCAGAATTGCCTTTCTTATTTTTTATCTTATGTTAATGTGTCAAAAGAGCCGAACTAAAAATTTGCATCAATTTTATGGTTAAAATTTCGAAAAACTATTACATGTCTATTTTTATGAAACGCATTTATGATGTTTATTTATATTGATTTATTCTATATAATATTTTTTCAATATATTGATGTTTTTTTTAATAAAAAAAAAGATTAAAATTAAAAAAAATGCTATGGTAAATAGGCGATGAAATGAAATATATTTTTGTTCCAAATAAAAATTCAAAAATGTCAGTGACAGGCATATAACGCCAGTTTGATGTATGGAAAATAATCTGAACCATTTGCAATTATATTATACTAATTAATTAATATATTTTATTTTTAAATTAAATCACTTATATTATCTTTTAAGCCTTTTTAATTGTAAATTTAACATATTACACTGATGTGTGTCATACAACTTTAAAGTATTTCAACTTTATATATACAAAATATCCTGACAATACAGTTTGCAGGTTTGTTGTACGCTCAATCTGTGCTCTGTGCCAATTTCGTTTTTATTTCTTTCAAATCCATATTCATGTATTTATCTTTTTTACAAATACCACCAGCAGTCATACTCGTATATTTTGAAGGTTTCATGAACTTACGTACAAATGGAACTACTAAAATAGGATCCACCTGACTAGTGTCTTGTGATCCAAAAAATAGTGTTGCTATTAATGAAATAAGAATGGTTAATGTGGAGCCAATTGTAGTATACCATAAAAAGGATACATTATGCAGACTGTCAAGTTTCTTAGGAGTGGTGCTGAAAATTATTATAAAAATTTATTTCAAATATTCATGAACCTGATTTATATATTAATCAAAATATACCCATTTAGATTAGCATTTAATAATAGATTTCTATCGAACTCATAAGTACAACCATCCACAGATACTGGTTTCGTAGGGAATATAACCTCTCCGGCTGCAAAAGCGACTTGTGCCCGTACAACTATATAGCCAGTGATACTAACTGCTACTAAACAACCAGTAAGCACACTCTGAAAAATTTTCAAACGATTCAATTAAGTCTTATAAATAATTATATTAATTACACTTACTTTGGTATTAACAAAAGGCAACAGCATGCCTACTGTAAATATGCCTAACAAGGGCCCAGCTGACATTGAGCCTACTGTGGCTGATAACTGCATAACCATACCTAATTTTTCCACCACACTTACCATTGCCAGTGATAGTAGCCCAAAACACATCACAACGACACGCAACAGTATAGCTGTCTGTCTTTCAGTTAAGGGTTGCGTACGAAACGGTTCCACAAAATCTTTTAACACCACACCAGCTATGGAATTTAATGAAGTTGATAGTGAACTTAAAGCTGCACTAAAAACACCTGATACAAAAAGTCCGGTAACGCCTGGATACATGCCAACATTTTGCATCACAAATAATGGAACAACTTGATCCTTAGCACGCGCCAGCTTAAAATTATGAAAGTATATAAAATATCTATAACAAAAACAAAATATCATATATTCCAATATTACCTTTGTAGTTATTGGATCGCAATCATAATACGCAGCATAAGTTAGTAGACCCGCATAAATACATAGCGCTATGAGCCCTATAAGACCTATAGTACAGCTAATTAAGGTTTTCTTAACTGCCTTCAAATTAGGCAGCGATAAAAAACGTTGCACTGCTGGCTGACTTATACAAATTCCCTGTAATTTAAACAAAGTGCCACCAACAAAAACTGAGAGGACACTCATACGCACAGTGGGGTCGAATGTCATTCTAAATTGCTCAATAAAGCATATAATTATTATAGATGATTTGTTTTATATATCAATTTTACTTACTCTGGTGCAACTAAACGATCAGATGCCAAATTTCTCTCATATACAACACCTAAACCACCCAAATTCATGGTACCCTTTATAACTACAAAAGCAATGGAACTAATCATAATAAGACTTTGTAGTACGTCAGTCCATATGACACCTTTAATGCCCCCCTAAAAGACAATACAAAAAATTTAAATTAATTTTGTTAAGAGGACATGATAATTCTCTTTCGAACTGTTAGTTTTTATATCCAGTAATTGTTCAACTACTTAAACCACAATAAAAAAATATCTTCAAAGTATATTTATGTTAATTTTTTCTTGTGAAGAGTGACGCATCTTTATGACGAAAAGAAACTATTTAAACTATGTGCACTAATTAAAGTTAGAAGGATTCAAAGATCAAAAAAAAGACATCAACAAAAGTTTAGTTAATTTATTGAAATTTGGCTGACCATACAACGCCGTTTCGAGTATTGTCAATGGTCTTAGGAAACACGGACAATAAACTTATTAAGAAATTCGAATATTTTCTAAGATCACTGATGATAAGTACTTGGCAATACTCGAAACAGTGTTGTATGGTCAGTCAAATTTCAATAAATTAAATAAAATTGTTGACCTTGTCTTTCCTTTGCTATTTGAATCCGTCTAATCTTTAAAGTTTATTTAACAAGATTAACGAAAGGTAATTTGCTTTTGTTAATTAATGGAATAATTTATAAAAAAATTATTTCAATGTTTCCAGCCCGTACTACTATTTTACGTTTAAAAATTGATCTGTAACCTTACAGAATATCTGTAACAAATATCTCATACGCT
>NC_051847.1:118244685-118252789 GCF_002237135.1 Teleopsis dalmanni
GCTCTATTCAAAACAAAATATAAATTAAATTTTAATTAATAATCACTCAAGAAGTTTATTTATCATGTATATTATTTTAAATAAATATATAAACTTTAAATTATTGTATTTATTATAGAAAAATTAAAAAATTTAGCACAGAAACAAATATCAAAACGGGCGTCATTCACAGGCAATACAATTTTTGCAACAACAAATTCGCCTGAAAAAACGAAAATCAACGGTGCTGCTGCTATAATATTTTGATTGTGATTTAAAGTGGCAATAAATGTAAACGGACGAAAACTTAATGTTATTAAAAATTATCTCAATAATAAATATATGTAATAAATAATTTAATTAGTCTCTGAATATAGTTAATTATAGAGTTTTTATTGATATTTCCATTTTATATGCCGCAATTTATTAGGTTTAAGCAGGTGACAGCAATTTACCGGTTTAAAAATTCTCCACGAGCAAAGACAATAAAAACAGAAAAAAAGTTTCTGTAGCATTGCTCTGTTATAGCAAAATGTTTTTGTTTTTGTTCTTAACATTTTCATGAAAACTAATTACATACCTTAGTGAAAAAAAATACATAACCATAATAAATTCGAAAAAACTTTAGTTTTTATAAATATTAAAGTATTTGTACGAATTTATAGTAAAACAAAATTAATCAATGAATGTAAGTAAAATATGTATATAGATATTATTTGAATTATACATTTTGTATTTGTTTGACAGAAATATAATTATTATGTTTATGTATAATAATTTTCAAAATTCGGTTTTTTAAATATTTTATATATATTTTGGAAATATGTTTTATATATATAAGAAATCTCAGTTTTATTTATTGAAGTTATTCCTTTCAAATTTAAAAATTAAATAAAAGAATAAATAATTTCCATGTTTTATTAATCAGTTAGGCGATTTTACACAGCGACCGAGAGATCTATTGCAACTCATTCGTGGATTCAGAGTATTCATCTAAGCTCAAGTTGCTCAATAAATTTTAATATTGAGCATACTTTACCGAGTCTTATTTTTTATCCGATATGAGTATCTCATCTAGATACATTTTTCGCCGGGAAAACTTCTAGTAAATGATAGGCTTTCAGGATAAATATAGTTTTATTGTTCATCAACAACTACAATATTGAAATCCTTGGTCTCCCAAGATCCACTATCATATATCGAAAAACGTCTTTTCCCGAAGAAGCATAGTATTCTGTTTTAGAAATATAAATGTCTTCTGTATTTATGGGCCTTAAAGTGGGATAAAACAGCTTCCAAATGTGAAGAAAGTACCATATAACATATTACGAACATAAAATTATTGTGGTTTAATCTAACCTTCAGCGTTGTTTGTTCGCTGACAACTGCGTCCTTTTGGACTACGTATAAACATCTCTCTTATGAGAGTCTTATCAGAACAGGTATAAGAATTCTGAATCAAATTTTGGAGAATTTCAGGAAACTAAACACTTCTAAGTGATTTTATTTCTATGTTCTATACGAACACTGCAACAAATTTCAATGGCGGGCAATACTGGAGTTAGCTTAAATTGGGAATAAAAAATCAAGTTTCTCTTTTATAATATTTTTAATTAGGAATTTAGTAGATTATTTTATATTTTTTATAAATATAAATCAATAAAAAAATATTAAAATAACATTGCAACTAAGGTTGATATTTACTTTTATTAGCATATACAAGCAATTATATTACAAAACAATAAAAACAGTCCATAAATTCGTAATACGAACAATAAATTGTTTGATTCTAAAGATAGTGTACAAAATATATATATATATATGTAGAATATGTATAATAATGTAGATGCAACAGTGCGAAAGTGCAAAAAAAATAACAAAAAAAAAAAAAATGTGCCGTTCATATTGTAATTTTCTTTAGAAAATGTCATAAAAAATATATTAAATGTTCATAAAATCAAGTAATACGGATAATATATGAAATCAAAATATTAGAAGCAAAAGTAATCATTCAAAAGTCAAAACAACACTGAATTCTATGGATATAATCATATTAATTTTGGTAAGTACTTAATCATTTATATAAATGGAGTATAAAAACACTGCCGAAAACTCTATATGTCGTATTAATTTCAAGCTTATAATAGAAACAAATTACACTCGTATATGTTACAGATTTGATGAAATAATTTTTGTTTGCTAAGTCATAAATTGCTATTTTTGTTGTTTTTTTTGGTGAATTTGCAAGACTGTCAGCAAAATCAGGGAATCAATAAAGCCAAAAACCAAACAAGGTTTCAGTGAAAAGTATTAGCCTTTTTTGTTTGGTTTGTGTGCTTGCGTCATTGCAAATAGCATTCAATTTAAAGCAAATCAAATCAAATTAAACGTAATTCGAAGCGATTAAAGGAAAATATACGAGTGAGTTGTGAGTATCTGCCATTGTTGTGGTTCGCACTTTTCTTGCAGACAAACAGACAGACCGACAGACAGACAGACAAATAAGCGTCGAGAGACATAAACAAAAGTATAAATAAATAATATTAATAAAGAAATAAATATTTACAAAACTGTCTGCGATTTGACGTGTGTTTTGAATATGAAATCTTGAGGCATCTGCATCTGCTACATTAAATTTTCACTAATTTTCACATCTCCAGCTTGAAGGAAGCTGGAGATGTCCTATTTAAGTTGTTGCGCTTGACACATTTTATAAGTTTCGAATTTAATTGAATTTGATTGAAGTTGAATATAAATTTGTGTATAAACATAAATGTTAATATAAATTGAGCTCTAAAAATGAATGTTTAGAGGTTGGCACGCAATGCCAGGCAGTCACTCTTCGGTATATATTGGCATATAACCTACATTATTGTTATGTAAAGCTACTTTGGCGTATACTTAGCAATACACACGTTGGCTCATTTGCATAGAAATTTGGCAATCAGCGCGTTTTGAACCTTTTTGCATGATTTTTTTTTAACTTCTGTCAATCTTAAATATCAAATTCACATATTAAATGTGAAATTAAGGTTTTCGTTTACGTGCTGCGAGTTGATGTCACGTACGTGTAATAGTGCAACTAGGAATATGTTGCTACTGACACGTACTGCAAAACATTTCTATCAAAATATATTTCCTTTTGATATAAATTTAGTTATTTTTTATTGTATGAATATACATATGAATAGACGAAACAAAATGAAGTCAAGCCTCCACTAAAAATATTTTAATTGAGCTTGTAAGAAATTTGACAGCCTTATATTTCTGCTATAGGTATAAAATAGGTTTTTTTTTGCAGCTATAACATATATATATATATATATAAAATCTTCTAAATTTTATTATTTGTTTGTTTATATTAAATAAATTTGAAGGTTAACTTCATATTTTATCACATCAAATTTAGGAAAATTATAAGCTAAGCTGCTGATTCACAGAAACTTGTGTATAGAAGACTTTAGCATTTGTCAATTATTTGCATAGAATTTAGATTTGTAAGATCTAATATTATCCTATGCGTCAGTGTTAATAATCTAGTTAAATAATGGTGACACAACACATTATCTAATAAATTTAATAAGATGTAAACTTTTATGTAAAATTTGATTTTATTCAGCAATAAATAATGTGTGAGTAGTTCCCTTTAAGAGTGATATATTTTTCGATTCTTTTCAATATTTGGATGCCTTTTTAGTGAAATGGTTTGCATTTGTTATCAATTACTTCAAGAAAATAAATCTAAAGTATTGATTTGTTGGATAACTATTTCCAAATCTGAACCGTTTGATATCATTTATACACCGAATATTCTCTTCTATAACGATACCTAAATTCTTAATTAGAAGCGAATATGTTGAAGAATAAAAAGTTTTCTTAAGAAAAATATGTTACTAAGTCGCCGAGTTATTGCGGGTTATATTTAAATCTAAGCCGATCAACCCCATTTACTGTATTACTGTATTAGTTCTTCTTTTTTACAAACGACAGCAAAGAAAAAAATTTTTACCAACAAAATCATGTATCCAAAGCGACAGTTATCTATAAACCGATACAATTGCTTAACTTTCGAAAAGTAAGTGAAACAAGCAGACAGACTTAGCTAAATCAACTTAACTCGCTTAACTGATCAAGAATATATGTTTATACTTTATGGGATCTACAACGATTAATTCAAAGCGTCACAAAATTCTTGGCAAACCCAATATACGAGTATTTTTTCTTTATTCTTTTATGCAAATAGATTAAATATATATATAAACAATATTGTCAAAATTTTTTTCCATAAAATTATATATAATGCGTTATCATGCCAGATGTGAACTAGATATATTGTTTAGCATGTCTTTGCCATTATACTTTTCAGTGATTTGTGATGATACAGAGAGTTTTTGCTGAAAGCTTCAATAAATATGTTCGACTAAGCATCATATTTACCAGATATAGTCCCGTATTCTCAAAGCAAAAATTATCACTTTGAGAATGGTGTTTTAAGTCAATTAGAGCCATACGTTAAAATTGTTTGGAGAAGTTCAATGCCATAGCTAAGCGAGCCAATTCAAAATGTGTGGAGGATTGAGTTAAAGTATTGTTGGTTTGTAGTGTTGGTGCCCAATTTAAAGTAGCATTATAGACCTTTATTGAAGGGAGATGTTTTTGACATCTCTTGCCACTGCATTCAATTTATAAATACCTTGTGATCAAAAAAGAACTTATTCACGGGAACTGTGATTCCCGCGCTTATCCAATCGGTAAATTTTTTTTATTTTCACGCTGGCAACACTATTGTACACATTCTGTCAAAGTTTAACGCATATCGTACGATTAGTTTTTTTTTGGCGTCTAAACAAAGAAGTCGAAAAATTTTCGTGTAGCGATTTTTACCTTATGGTGTCTATGTTCTCAAAACGCATTCCTCGCAATGGCAATTTGAGTCGGGGAAAGAGGAAAAAGTCACACGGGCCATATCTGGAGAGTACGGTGCTAGGTTGATGATATTGGTGGAGTTTTTGGCCAAAAACTGCGGCTTTTTTTAATGAAATTCAGCTTTTTTGCCACCAGCCGAGAAGCGACGCGTTTCAAATCCAAAACATTAGTTAAAATGTGTTCAACCGATCCATATGAGATATATATAGCACATATAGCATAAAATCGGGTAATTATTTCGCCTTATTAAATCTCGTAATGCTTCTATCTTTATATAGATTTACATCTTTCATTTTAGTTGTTTGTTTATATTTTCGGAAATATCTTTCTAAATAAGTGGAGCATAAATAAATATGTATTGATATTATATTCAAAATTTTTATATGATTTCACTTTATACTCGAAAACTTAAACAAATTATTCACAATTATTTATTCCATAGTTGGTAACTTTGTCCAGCGTGTTTAATGCTTCATCACCAAATTTTCTATTTAATTGTAGTACTAAAGTATTTGAACAGAAATAAATCAAAATTTTTAGTACTTAAGTAAATTTGCTAATACTTGCAATTAAAATGCATATATCCTATAAAAAATATATGGCCTGGATTGATCAGTAAAATTGAAAACGAATCACCTAGATTTAATCCGTAAGCAATCTGATATAAGTGACTCCGATATTTCTCTTTAATGTAGTTGGATCTTCAATTTCAGTTTTATCAATTTTACACTTAAAAGTGACATTAGTTATTACTGAACCTTTATATTCACAAAGAGTTGTTTGGGTTTTACACTTTGGTGAAAAATGTTATTGTTCGAACTAATTATAGTAAACCCTTTTTCAGTTAATAATACTTACGACAAAATATTAGGTGTAGTAAAAAAAATCCGTTTAGGTTACGTCATTAAAATTAGATGTCATTAAAAAGATGAGATTTTTTACTAAAAACGCTTTTAACAGTTTAGTAATTAGTTGACTTGGATTTGTTTCAGCACGCTTCAAAGATATTTGACAGTTTCTCTTTGATAAAGACAAAAACGCAAGACAGGCGGCTGAAAATGCGAATAGTGTGCATGGTCCTGATACTGTCACAGCCAAACATGCACAATTTTGATTTCGTCGATTCCGTTTTGGTAATTTCGGGGTCAAAGACACACATCGCACTGGAAAGCTAATTGTCGAAAATGTGGATAAATCATGGAATCATGGAAATTGTCGAGTCCGGCCGTCATGTAAGCATTGTTTTGATTGTCCAAGAGCTAAAAATTGCACAAAAAACCGCCACTGTTTGGAACCATTAAAATAAAGCTGGATACAAAAAAGAAGCTCGATGTATGGGTGTTAACGAAAAAAACACCTTATGGACTGAATTTCTATATGTTACTCGCTGCTTTCTGAAGCGGTTCATGATTGGTGACCACCACTGAAAAGTGGATCACATACGACAATGCCAAGTGAAAATGGTCGTGGTCGAATCGCGGTAAGCCGGGTGAAATGGTGGCTAATCCAGGATTGATGGCTAGGAAGATTTTGCTGTGTGTTTGATGGAATTGACAAGAAATCATCTATTATGAGCTGATCACCTTTGGTAAAACTCTTAACTCGGAACTGTACTGTCAACAATTGGACAGTACCGTCTTAAGAAGCAATCACACAGAGACGGCCAACTTTAGGTAATTGGAAAGAAATAATATTTCATCAAGAAAGCTTCAGGAGCTTGGTTAAGAAGTTCTTATGCATCTACCTTATAGTTCAGACCTGGCACCAAGTGATTACCATCTGTGTTTCTGGTAAAAAATTCGCTTCAAAAGATGCTTCTGAAGATAGGCTGCTTCAATTTTTTCCAATAGGGACGAGGACTTCTATGAGAGATACACAATGAAACTACAATTAAAATGGTAACAATTTATCGAACAAAACCGTGCATTTTTGACCTAAATCGAATCATTCTATTCTAACTATGATATATAAGCTCTCAATTTCACGCAAACATAATAGAACTTATAATTAGAGATATTGATTGGTATTGAAGTTATCCATCATTTGACTTAAATAATTTTTGTAGTTTTAATTTAAAGGCATTAGATTATATATTAAATGTTTTTTAACTGTCGTTGTAGTCATTAGCAAATGAAATTTTATTTACAACATAACTTCATTATTTTTAATTGCTGTTGTTGAAGTTGCAGTTGTTGTCTGTTTACACTAACAGTAGCATCTGTTTTTAGTTCACAGCCCTGTTTATCTAAATTGTCAACACTATTCCGGCAAACTTTATCCTTAAATTTCAGTTTTTGAGTTTAGTGTGAAACAGTACGCACATGTACTTCGTGGCGTATGAGTAACTTTTTTGTTTGGGTTTGCATGTGCACAGTGCACTTTATAGTTCGTTTTTTTTAGAGATTTGTTTGTTGTTGTTTCTTTTACAAAAATCCTTATTTAGCTTTGTTTAAAGTAAAAGTTTCAAAAGTTGTTTTCTTCTAAATAACAAAAAATATCGTTTCTTATTTGGTTTTCGCAAATATTGCAATATAATGGTGTCAATCACTTTGTGTAGTTTTACTATTGGGAAAGCTAGTGTGAAAATAAGAAAGTACAAGTGTACACTATTTATATTTAAAACTTTAAAACAGTGCGTTAATAAAATATATATCAGATAAAATTCGTACAGTTCTTTGAAAATAAAATAAATAATATAATACGGTATATTGAAGCGGTGGTTTGCTTTCCTAGCTATATGAAAATATAAATAAATGTTATAGTAAACATTAGTATGCAGTATGAACTTTTTCTTTACTTGATTTTAATAATCCGTGATAGAAAGAATTCCTTTGTAATTATAACAATAAGCACGAGATATGAATTCAGAATGTTTCCTTATATTAATTGTATATGAAAATATTTTTCTTAGACCTTTCTTATTTTAAAAGGGGGAAGAAATGTGCTACAAGTTGTTATTTTTCTAATTGCTTTCGTACTTATTGTGGTAACAACTGTTGTTAATGTATGTACGCATTGTTATGTGCCGTAGGTAATTACAGTATCAACAGCTAATTATCGCCAATGGCAAAAAAAAATATGAAATAAATATGTTTAGAAATTCTTCAGAACATAAAAAATGATGTTGAAATTTGTATCAAAGGATGAAATTCCGCACTTTTTCACTGCGTAGACAGTTCTATGTAGGCGAACAATTTAT
>NC_051847.1:118252889-118272795 GCF_002237135.1 Teleopsis dalmanni
ATAAATGGTTTTTGATTTTAGAGTTCTTTGTGCTTGATTCAAATAAGCATCTGTTGTTAAAAGTAGTATAACAGCTTTATTCTTTATAGACATATTTTATTTAATGCTTTCGATTGTTAAGTCTTTAAGGAGTTTATTGATTTTTTCATATTATTTTATATACGCACGGTTGCCACTTATGGTACTTTAGTACCAAAATTGGTACTTTTTTTTTCGTTTGGTACTCATGTTCAAAAAATGGTACATTTTTGACGACACAACTTTATTGTGGATATTTCCAATTAATTTTTTTTATAAATGCAACTTTGCACTATTTTATATTTTGTTCATCTATAACACTATGAAAAACACAGAACGAAAAAATAAGAAGGTCCAAAAAAATTTTGGACCTTTTTTACAGAAATGGTACCTTTTTAAACCAATTTTGGTACAGGAAAAAATTTTCAAGTGGCAACCGTGCATATACGTAACATTATTACTAAAAATCTTCTGAATACAAAATTTTTATAAATCTAAAAATATTAAATAGTGAAACACGCCACTTTACTTAATTTTAAACGAGACTAAACAAATAGACTTATTTTTATCACTAGCTCCACTTATGCTAATTCAGCATTACAACTAATTTTTAAGTGCGGTCATAACCGCAGCCCTTGGGGAAAGTTATGATTATTGGAATTTTTTTTTGCGGACAAGCAATGTTAATCAATTAAGACTTTAAGTTCCCTGCTATACAAGCAACTAATCAGCAGTTTTATCGTTTTGAACGACATTTCAAAATTCATCAGGTAACAGTTAATCCTGCATACTACACCTTTTCGAAAAGTTTTACGATAGCAAACCCAACCACCATACGGATTTTGATTTGCTAAAGAGTTTTAAAATTACTTGAGAAACTCTTGTTAGCTTTAGTTCTTCAAATTATTTATCTTGGGGTTCAAGTTGCTCTTTGGGTATATTGTCTCAATCGTTGGCCATATCTTTTAAAATACTGACAATAATGTTTTCAAATATTTTTTCAATCACTGAAAGCAGCTCTCCAATTCAGTGGGTTCGAGAAGCATTTTCCTAATTTGGAAACTATTTCCGTTAACTTCCTTTGTTGAGGGTATATTCTTTGTGACAGAATTATATTTATACTAACATGAATCTATCAAAAATGACAATAAGATTTGTCTATTTATGATTGCACATTCCGTCGAGCACAGGTACTTTTGATGATACTTCCACCATACTTCCACCATCATAATACGCAAGTTTTCATCATCTGTTCTAATAAGTCTTTTATGGGCCTCTCTTTTAATAATTTTCTCTGTTTCTATATTATTGTTTGTATCAGTGTTTCCGAACGTAACAAATATCAAACTTTAAAAATGTCCAAACAGCTCACTATTTTTGTAACGTCAATAACTACCTTTGTAACGTCAAGACCTGACCTTCATACTCTGCGTTAAGTTCTTAACGAAAATTTTGTTTATTTTGATATATTTTAATTTAATATAATTATTTATATTTAATATAATTAAATAAAATATTGATATATTGTAACTTTCCTGAAAACTTTTATAAAAGATATGGTAGTCTATTTCTTAAATTATCTAGCGATATATAAAAAAACACTTCATAGATTTATATATCCAAAAAAATATAAACTAATAAAACCTATAAATATGAGGTAAAATAATGTTGAAAAAATAACTATAACCACAGATTTCAACTCAAATTGTCGCAGTTATAATAACCATTTTTAATGGAAAACTGTGATTCATTATTTCACAAATCCCTATGACTCACAATGGCCAGATTTCGTAGGTAAAAGAATCCCTTAACTGTCACTGAGTAAAATCGTTAAGTTTTTTTACAGTGTTGGATTGTTCTACTATAACTATGGTTGCCACTACACAAGACTGAATTATTGAAATAATACTACGCATTTATCATTTTAATTATTTATTATTAAATTGTTTATTGAAATATTTCTGAAGGTTTAAATTTAAGTTGTCATCATCTAGAATGCAAAAATATTACGAAACTGTTACGTTGA
Organism: Teleopsis dalmanni; assembly: GCF_002237135.1. Taxonomy (NCBI): domain Eukaryota; kingdom Metazoa; phylum Arthropoda; class Insecta; order Diptera; family Diopsidae; genus Teleopsis; species Teleopsis dalmanni. The sequence goes on from NC_051847.1 coordinate 118,254,934, forward strand.
AAAAATGTTTTCTTATAAATTACAAGTCTAGCCTCTTAATAATTTGCATTGACGCAAAAAACAACTATTTTTTTAGTGAATTTATTTTATGCTAAATTATCCTTAATATTTATGACTTGAAACACATTTTACCTAGAGCTATCCAAGACTTATAAAAAGTTATGCAAATTTTATTTAAAGATGGGAAATGAGGAAACGAAAGACAAAATAAGTAGAGTGTACTCAAGGGATTAATTTTACAGATTTTTTTAAGAGACACAGAAAAACAAAAACTTATGCAGGACAATTTGGCATTCTGTTAAAGACAAATTTTACAAGGATATCAGCATTAATGAGTAAAAAAGTTAAGAGTAATATATATAAAAATCAAAAAAAAAAGAAAAGAAAAGAAAAATAAATAAATAATTTAAATGTAAAAAATGTGTACTGAACCATGCAGAAGAATCAAAAACTAGGACAAATGCCCAACAGCCAGTAAGGACATCTTTATGACGATTATGTTGGTGATAGTTACATCAATGAGTATAAGCGAATGAAGGATATGATGATGACATTATAATCGTAAAATACTAAAAAAAAAACAAGTTAAATCGCTTAAACATAAACTTTCAAGCGTAAAAGAGTTGCCTCAGAAGTTTATTATCCTGACACATATTTCTGTTTATAAAAGACATTTATTTGAAATTTTTTCGACTCTATGTATTGTATTTTAACATTCTTTTATTTGCGGAATAAAAATTTTAGCTTTATCTATATACAAATATATTAAAAATTATCTCAGTTCATTGCACATGGCCTGTCTTCTTGGCATTCCAGTAGAAAAAGGCAATCCAATCGAAAATTGGCAGTGTATGAGCACGAATTATGGCAATAAATGAAATCAATTGTATTCACATTCGAATTACGTTTTTTATTTTCATTTCATTCAATAATTTTAAAGAGATTGAAAGAAATATAAGGATTTCGAAGCATTTGTCTGTGTCAATTTGGATTATGAGAATTGTTATACGAATTGTTAAAAATTTAAAGTGATTTTGAAGTATTGAACAATTGAAGATTTATGAAGTTTATAAATATATTTAAAATTTTCAATTTCGATATATTCAGCAGATTAATGCAACAATTATTTAATATTGTATCGACTGAGACTGTTAGGATACTATGACCTGGATTCGAGCTTAAACAAATATATCACTAATATACTAATAATATACAAATTGTTTTAAACTTATAACAGGATTTTAATCTATTGTAGTACAGATAACTGAAATAGTAATTCTTTCAGATAGATAAAAAGAAACTTTATTCCATTATCTCTCCACATTCGATACTTTTCGGAGACAATGAGTAGTTACCTTACCTAAACTACTCTTCAAAGAAATATTACGAGGTATCGGAAGTTTCCAAACCATAAAAACAGAATATCTATGCAAACAACAAAACAATCCGTTTGTAAGAAGGATGAACCAACAAACTGACATGAAAACGCTATTTGTGCTAATGGATTGAGTCAAGACTTAAACCAACCAACCATGAGAAAAGTGTTCGCGCACGTAGTACTGTGCATGTTCCAATTGTAGCAAAAGCTCCATTACTTAAACACATATATCTATTTTGATAAAACAATTCAACTTATAACTGCTAAATAAATAAATATGAATGTAAATGAATTGAAAAACTAAGAGTTATAAATACTGTGTTATAAACTAGGGAACCATGCTAGAAGATTAGGTCTTGCTTTCAATCAAATCTGTCGTAGCTGTGCGAAACACGGCGAGAGTGTCTCTCATCTACTGTGTTTTTGCCCAGCTTATGCACGGCGGCGACTTAACACTTGGGGAATTTCCTTTCTTGAAGACCTGGACCAATTACAGGACCGGACACTAAATAACATTTTATGCTTCGCCAACGGTTCTAGGTGGTTTTAAATCCTGAGTTTCTCCCATATATATGGTAACACAATGGACCATTGGCCTAAGTTGATCCACTAGAGATCAACGGTATCTTGTATATACCTTAGTTCTATTTCGATCAATCTTTATTTATTTGACATTAATAAAACTTAGAAAAATATAAGTAGGGCATACTTTTTCTCAATTATAATAAAAAAAAATCTGTATTTAAGAAAGAAAATTCCCAAAAATGAAATATTTCAATGACACTTTAAACATTTTTATGATATTTTGATTTAAAATAATATAACTCAATTCTCATATAGAGATATCAAATAAATTTTTGTTGAAGCAATTTCCATATTTATTTTCATTATTTTGGAATTCCGTTTATTTAAATCAAATTTATTTTTGCACGGACAAGTAATTCGTTTATTTAGCAAAGAATTTTACTTCAATTGTTTTGATAAATCAGAGTTAAATATTCCTGAGAAATGCACATATTCGTTCATCCGTAAAATACATATTGGATATGCTCTCCTATACTACATATATATGCGTGTATGTAAATAAAAATGGATTTGCACATTCAGGGTTTTAAGATAACAAGTTTTACTACGAAAATATTTATATTGTATATTTAAACCATTTTAATGTAATTTTCACATATTAAATTTAATAGAAATTATGGTGTATAGAATAACTTGAATTAAATACAATAAGTTTATTTAAATTTTTCAATAATATTAAATGTCTTATTTTGCTTTAAAAAAACATAGTTTTATTTCTACCAAACATATATTTACATTCACTTGATTTATTTTAGATTTTAAAACAAAATACAAGGAAACTTTTGTTTTTCGAAACGAAAAATACTGCAATGCGTCAATTTCTAATACAAAAACTATTTCTTCAGTGCAAAAACAAAAAAAAAACAAATATATAGTAAAAAAGTAGTAGTCATTATGATATTGCAGATAAAATGTAGTATTATCAATTTAAGGATACACATACTTTTTATATTTTAATGCTTAAATATGACCAGGACATATGTTCTTACACATAGGAACATCATTTTCAAGCCACATCTTACTAATATAAATTACTATCACTTCATATTTTTCTTTTTATTGTATGATAATACTATATCAGTTAAACAATAATAAAGAAAACTGTTTTAATTCTATTATAAAACCCAGACACTATATTTATTTTAAAGCAAAGGAACAACAGAACATCACATACTAATGTAATAAAGTCATGATCAACCTTCAATCCTGTAGCAATAAATTCCACAGAATCTGAAATAATCTATTGAATCTTTAAAATTAATCTCATTTATTTAATAAACTATATACATCAGTGTTTGGTTCAATTGTCAATTTTCATTCACTCCATTCACTCCATCAGTGAATTATCTTTTATAGCCACAATCGATCTTTGATACGCCTTCCTGATAATGGTAATTTTAACTTTGCAAACAAAAAAGTGATAATTGTTGGGGCAGATAGATACAGAGTTTTGTTAATAATATTTTAGAAATGTTTTTATATATAACATATAACAGGGAAAATATTTTACTCTGAATTAAAGATCTTTAAGCACTACTTGTCCTATTAAAAAAAATATGACTGTGACATATGACAAAATATATGTTTAAGTGACAATAGAAGTATACGCAGAAAACTAAAGTTCTTGTTCCGATTTCGTATTTATCTTTAAATCACCTGTCTATAAAAATTTTTTCCAAAAGATCAACATGATTCATCTGAAACTTGGATAATTGCAAAAAGCATAGGTTTTGATCGCTATGAACGCCATTTGAAATATCTAGATATCTCAAAATGTTCTTACCTCTCCTCTCTATATTCTTCAATATTGATAAGACAGACGGAATAGCCACCTTTCCAAACCTAACTATTTTTATATGACTAAAGTCATTGCTCAAGTAAGTCAAAAAAGTAAGTAAATAAAGTCCTTGCTCAACTAAGGACTGTATACGAATGTCCAATTTATACTTTATATCGTCAATTTAAAGCGAGTTAAAAGTTATTATGATATCATATTACCAACACTTTAAGAATCGTATCGTTTATATTAATGAATAACTATATATAACATACATAAAATGTAACATCTTTTTTATCTATTTAGTCCTCTTTATATCTTCAATTTCAATTCATATCTTTTTTCATATATGTTTAAGTATCCTAAAATAACGATCTGCTATAAAAGTAATATATTTACAAGCAAAATATACCCAAAAAAAAAAAAAAAATGTTTGGATTTGAAAACTTTCTCACAATTACGACCTATTTTATTCGAAGCAGATTTTCAGGTTCTTAAAACTAAGAATAATTTTCAATTAAAACGAACAATAAATTTTACACCAAGAATTAATTAACGCATTGTATACTAATGACGTTTTCAATTAAAAAATATGGGTTAATTTTTTCAATCGAGGTGTTCTTATTATGCACTTTTAGTGCAATTTTATTTTTGATTGATAAATTTAAGGCAAACTAGAGTGTAGAACACTCTAGATAATTTGACGGACCAGCTAGGTTACCCTGAAATTAACAGCTGCTTTATACGATTTGTCAGATAAAGTCTGATTTTCTTTGATATATGTATGTATTTATAAAAAATAGTAATGTCTACTAACACTACTACAGAAATGTTGGATTACTCTAAAAATGTTCTATTGAGCAACAAAATTTGACAGATCGAGAGTAAATCTAGATTGAATCCAGATTTACAAATGCATGCCTGCTTATGAATATAACGTTCAGAAAGCATAATAAAATTGAATATATGTGAGATAAATAATACAAGCTGGAAATTTGTTCACTAATATTGAACTATTAAACTTCAAGTTTTTTTCTAAACGAAAAAAAACAAATAAAGAAATTTAGGGTATAAGCGGCGTCAAAAAAAAAATTGCAAGTAAGAGAAATCTTTAAAGTTACTTAAATTTGTTGCAATATAAATTAGATTCGTAAATAATTCATTCTAAGTGTAATGTTCTCTTATATTCAAATCTTTCATATTTTGAATAAATTTTTCATTGGAGCTGCATCAACATTACTCATTTTCAAGGAAAATTCAAAATAAAAACTTCAAAAATTTGATGGACGTACGCGGTTAACTGCCACTCTCACAAGAAATTAAATGAAAATTTAATTCTGATGTTATATAATTTTAGAATATAATGTGGAAGTGATGGCGCTGATGTTGATGCTGACAGAGTGATTAAACTAAATATAGAAAAGTTTGCAGAAATTAAAACTTTTATAAAAAAGTGCCTCAAATAAAAATTAAATACATTTACATATTAAAAATGAGCAGTATTTATGAAAACTTAGCATATCTAACGTGTAACAGTCTCTGAAGAAATTATTACATCCATGACAGAGACTTGGCTGATACAGACAACGGGTGGAAATGCAACATATTACTTAAAGGCACAAATGAAGTAGTTGGTGGGATAGCATTCAAGCAAGGGACTATCACAATTTCTAAAATGGAGATCCACTAGGTAATGAAGAATAAAGAATACCTTACAATAATCATTAGGCAATATAGTGATGACATACATTACTTATCAACGTAATAAAAAATAAAGAATACCTCACAATAATAATGAGACAATGGAGTAATAAACCTGCGGGACCCTACTGGTATCTGGCGAACTCACAAACAAACTCATTTTTTCAAACTCCTCTTTTTTACAATTATCATAATATTCTGTAACAAATAATAAATAGACTTATTCGCTGAAATTGTAGGTTTTTCTAAAAAACTTTTGTTTACAGTTAAGATATCAAACGTTTAGTGTAATATTATAAAACAAACTAGATCAACAATATTATTAAAAACGCATATCCTGCAGCAAATAAAAACAAAATTCTATTTATATATATAGCACTAAAAGTCCAAACAAATATCTTAGTAAGAAATTACAATCTACACATATATCAGCAGATGTCTATAAATTCTTGAAGAAGGCAAGAACGACCTAGAAACAAAGCAACATTCAATGGTAAAAGACTTATAAGTTACTAAAGCCAAGCAGCAGAAGTTGACAATATTTGTAATAAAATCAATTTACTTAACAGTTATAGCTTTTATTCCTCTAAAGACTGGACAGACACTAACTGCTAATGGTGTACTCAAAATTGCATATTACAAGTTTTCAAAAATATGTTGATAATCCAGAAAGAAGAAAAATTGCGTCGATACTTCCTTCATCACGACAACGCGCCAGCTTACACTGTTTAAAAAAAGGAATAATTTCATTGGACTGTCAAGGATGGCATCACAATTTAGCAAAATATAACCCGGATCTAGCACCGTGTGATTTCTGGTTATTTCGATAATAATGAGGAGATAATTAAATTTTCAGATTGTAACCACAAAAACTTTGATTATGAATACTGCTTTAGAAAGTGGATGTAAAAGCTTCGAAAGTGAAAATAATGTTAAAAATATATAAAATAATAAAAATTAAAAAATTGAAACTAATTTTTATTTTTTTTACTTACTTACTAATGTGGCCATAACAACACATTATTGAGTTTTGGTCTGACGGAACATGTCTCCCTAGACACCTCTGCTGCTTGCGCGCCATCTCCAGTCTTGTACATCAAGTCCAGTTAGTGCTCCCTCTACTTGATCACTCCACCGGAGACAGGGTCTACCTCTAAGTCTTCTTCCGCCAACTACTGCTCCGAACAGCTTTTTCCCTGGAGCATCTTCATCCATTCTCACGACACGACCAAGCTAACGAAGCCACTGGATGTTAATTCGCTGAATTACATCAATGTCGTGATAAAGCTCGTACAGCTCGTGGTTCATTCGTATGCAGTAATCGTCGCCAACTCATAGGGGGCCCAAGATTTTACGAAGAACTTTTCTCTCGAACTCTCCCAACGCTGCTCCCCTTTTTTTTTTGTAGTCAACTAAATGAACCATTGTTAGGCCACAAGTTTGTTTTTTTTCATATCTTTATTATGTTGTCTGTATTAATTTTTGTTATTATTATGTTGTAATATTATTTTATTTTATTTTTTTTATAATTTTTTAATTGTGTTTTATATACAAACATTATACTTTTATTGAGAGATATCGTAAAATTGAAATTTTCAATACAAACCATTATTTATAAAATATTAAATCACGAAAAGATACATATATTCGTCGATGTAAATATTTGTTTAAATATGAAAACACAACACAAATAAACCTTGAAAGTAGAATGAAATATATTATTGTATTAAATGGTATCCTTCGCCCCAAAAAAAAAAAATATGTCAACAATCCATTATTTTCCTATTAGTTTATATCCTTTTTATTTTCACAAAATTTTGCATAAGGAAGCAGGAAAAACAAGCAAACAAGTGAAAGATTGATTATGCACATAAAATTCTATTTTCGAAAAAATGTTTTACTTCCTGGAGCAATCCTGTTACATTGCCTTCCGAGAAAATTGTAAACCATTTAACATATGTTTTTCCTCTTTTTTACATAAGCAAATACTTACAAGTTGTTTACTGAGAATTCTCCCAATTCAAATGCTAACAAAAATCAATTAACACAAAATTTCATTTGGTCGTTCTTTATGGGATTTCGGTTGTCATTGCAGAAGGAGGAGGAGGAGTAGAAATGTCTTAAGAAAGAATTCAGAATTAAGGAAATCCTATGAGTGTTTGTATTTTTTGGCCTTCAAGGAACAATTACCTCATGGACAGCTTAGTATCCAAGCCTACTGCTAGGATGCCAAATGTCATGTGTGCAAATATTTTTGATTGGGTGGCTATAGAAAATTATCGAGGAAATGAAATTTAACAGAATTTTATCGAATAAAGAACATTTCTTTAATTTTTAATGTATTATGTAGATTTTTTATATACTTTCATATATTTAAGTAAAGACCTGTTTGAATAGTAAACATTAAATTATATTATTAAATTTATTTTCTTCTCGATTCATTTAAAAGACAAATGATATTAGCAAAAACAAAATGATTAGTCTTGGTTTAAGTAATGACTGTTAAAGATCTTACATAGTAGAAGAAATTATATAACTTAAACATATTTGGAATATAATAAATGAATAAACTATTCTATTGAAGTAACATTTAGGCAACACAGCACTCTTGTTACCTCTCCATTAACAGCAGATATTTATATATTGAACTATATAAACAATTGGTTTAATAAAGGATGTGCAACCTGTCTGATGCCCGCATTCTTTTAAAAAAGCAATCTAGCAGTCTCATTAAAATACTCCTTAAAGATGTTAAAGACGTATGGTGATTTTATCGATAAGTGACAGCCGACTAAGGAACCATGTTAGAGGATTGATGTTCCCGTTCAATCATTCCTGTGCCAGTTGTGAAGAGAACAATGAAAGTGTCCCACATCTGTTTTGTTACTGCCCAGCGCGAATTCAGTGCAGATGAACTATATTGGGATGAGTGAAAATAAATTATCTCTTTTAAATTAAAAATTGTAGGCTCTAAACCTACAAGCAGTGAGGCTGGTTCTTTTCTGACACCTTTGTCTGCAATTTTCCCGCGCTATCGGTTGAGTTCGTCTGAATAAATGTATCGACCTCAGATTGTACTTTTTAGAACGGGCAGTCTTTGCCAAATTTCCAGTTTATAATTAATTTGTGCATTGTTTTCATGTATTTTTTAACTTTGTAGTAAACTTTGGCATATACAATACCGCAATATGTTTAATAATTACATTGTTTTTATATGTAAGGGTGAAGTACGTAATAAAACTGTAACGAATCTTTTCGACGAGGTTTAGCTCACCGGATCACTGGTCCAGCCCTACAAGAAATTTATTTACCTGGAACAGTGAACATTTGAGACGAGTATGGGAGAATTGACAATGCCATGCTCGCTGTTTAGCTGATTCTTATTTAAAGAAATGTGAATTACTTTCCTGAACTAAAAGATTTGCTACAAAATGTGAATTTTGTAGTCGCAAAGGTAAATTATAATAACTATTGGCGATAAAAATGTCAATTTTTACCGCACCTGTGGAGATTGCTAAAAAATGTGAATTTGTGATACAAACGGAAATTTTTATCACCCTTGTAAAGAATTGCAAAACATAGAGATGTGAATTTCTACTTCTACCACACTCAGCACATATTGAGACGATCTGGATACCAGCTCGTTGCTCTGCTAACTGCTCAGATTACTTGTTCGACTTGTTCTCAGGTGTAAACTGTGAAATATAATATGTGCTATTGTTTTGTTAGTGTGATTATACAGGAATTTATTTATTATATTGCAGTCCGACTGGTGGAGTAACATTAGCAAGACTTTCTCAGCATCACATTCCTAGATTATGTTCTATACATAAGAAAGAACAAATCATGCAATAAATAATGCCTCTACGAACAGAATAGTATTGAAGTTTAACAATTGAAAATAAAATTATAATTAATTAATTAATTCAATTATTCTACAGCTGGTTTATGATTTCGTTCTAAAATAAACACAGCAAGTAAAATTGTTAATAAAAACTTTCATAGTAATAGTAACAAAACTCCAGAAAAATATGCGAACAAAAAATTCAAGTACGGCTTTGGATCAGTTGGTTAAGACGCGCTCATTCTGAGCTTTACATTTGGCAGGACCCGAGTTCGATTCCTGGTACTTCCAGTCTCAAAAATAATTATTTACGAATAATTAAATACAAAAATTATTTTCAAGACCACTGATGATGGGTATTTGGCAATACTCGAAACAGCTGTATTTTCAGCCAAACATTCAATTAATTAAATAATATAAATTGAATTTTTGTTGTTGTATTTCACTACTGTTCGAAAAAAGCCTCTTTATATTGCAGTAGTAAAGTTTGTTATTGTTTTTATTATTATTCCATTTTAATTGTTGTTTGAGATTTTATAATGTTTATGTATTAATATTAAGACTTGAAAATTTTATATTACAAGATATTCTAAAAAAAGCATTAGCAGCTGCGTTAATAGTAAAACCTTCGGTAATCTTCTATTGTCGCGTTATGTCTTTTTCAGGCAAAGCTTAAATTTTTAACTTTTTGAACGAAAACTTTTATATAATTTTGATTTATACAAAGACACATACATCGTGTTGAGAAATAAATAATATTCTTTAATAGAAAAATATAAGTTAAAAAAATGCATATACTGCATTTTAATTAAATGGGAAAATGTGAAAATGTTACAAACGGTTTTAATTACCGAACATATTTTGGGTATATGTTGTTCCACCCAACAGATATAAAGCAGTAAATGTGTTTTTCAAAGGGATTAAAAAAAATATATTAAATTCTTTTATATAATGCGTATGCAATATGTTTGGAGGACGTGGAAGTTAAAAAAAGTCCAGCCAAAGAACAAACTGTAATCATTGGGCAATGCAACGCAACGAAAAATGTTGAGCTTAAAATATTTAAAAAATGGAGCACGCTTTTCGGCGAACTTAAAATTAATGTTTGTTCTACAAAAAAAAAAGGAATTAATGATTTTTATTTAAATTTTATTCAAAATAAAGTTTTTATTTATTGAGCGTTAAAATTATATTAAAATATTAATCAAGTATATCGACTAAGTAAAATCGTAAAAAAATTGAATTACTGCAACTACAACATTTCTAACAAAATATATAAAATTTTTTTTAAACCTTATTTTTTAATAATAATAATCTTATGATTTCATTACACAACCAATTAAATATTTTTTTTATCTTATTTCAACTTTTATTTCTTTTTTTTATAACTAAAAATAAATTATTTTTGTAACTTATTAATACTATTAAACCAATTTACTATTTCACTTCAAACAAATTAATATTCTTATGTTTCGCAGAAAAACGTTGTCTGCCCTAAAGAAGCACATTATTTTCATCATTAAATTTTAATTGAATTAAGTATAAAAGGAAAAATGGAAGCAAGAACCAAAGTAAAAGCAACTAAATAAACAAGTCTTAAATAAAAGTAATAAAGTCAAATTATAATAAAAGCCAAAAAATCAGATATTGCAAAATAAAGTAGTAAAAGAAAATATTAAAGGCAACCGCGCCCATTCAAACGAGAGGGAAAGAATCAATTATGTGCAGTTTGAGTATGAAATGCTCGAATGGCTCCCAAAAAGTCTGAAAAATACACAATATATCGTAAGTATATTAATTCCTCGATGCTTGCAAAATTAACTTAAAATATATGAACTTACTGAAGCGCTACATTACCAAAAGGTTTTTGTGAGTTCTTTGATCCATATTGGTGTTACTTTAACTCATTTCTATAAATACATAATATCTCATGACGATTTACAAAATATTTACAATTAATATTTTTAAATTTCAATTCCTGTGGAACTGAATTAATCACTTAAATTTGCTATTTTGATTCTTATTCGTTTTCGAAAAAACACAAAAAAAAATGTTTTTATTTTACACTAAATGGATTTACTGTAATTTATATCAAACTCTTTAGCATAAAACACTTCACGAAGATATTTTAATTATCCATTCACATAATAAATTGATGTCTTGTTTTGAAACTCAATTTGTATTTACAAATGTGAGTATTCCACCTATTCGAAATATCGAGCATTTGATAGTCGAGTATACTAGTATTTGAGCTTTTAGCATGCTACTCACAAATCTTCGATATTTAATTGTTTTAGTGCAATCACTTATGTTTATGTGAAGCAATGAACATGAATCATAAAGCTATACAAACATGGTTTTGCCCAATTAAGTCATTTAAATGTCTGATGTGCTTCATTCATCTGATCTATATTATATTAACAACAAAGTCCTTGACACAAGGTGGATTTTATTTTCAAAACGTTTTTGCAACATGATTAGTGGTAGAGATATAGGTATGGTTCACAAGACATATTTATACATTATCAACATAGTTGAGTATTTAAATTGTGTAAAAAAATCATTACGAACACACTATGTAGTGAGCCAGAGGATAAACTAATATTAATGATGACAGCAAATAACTTTCTAACTTGATCCTCTTAAAAATGACTTTGAGTAGATTTATTTTCTTAAGGCATACATGTCTTTTTTCAAGATACTCCATAGAAAATCTTTAAATCACTAATAAATGCTTAAATGAAGTGAAAAAATGTTGCCTAAACATATAACCGAAACTCATTGTACAGCTCCTGAACCTTATTTAACTGATCTAACTATTTTTCCGAAGCCCATTTGATTTATACATAATGACATGATAATATTTAAAATATTTTGTTAATATAATGCGACTAAATATCAGTGTTATATTACTTTCTTTGATGTGGATTTACAATGAGTATTCCTCCCAAATCTTTTAGAGAAGAGACGCAGAGTGTACTTTACTTTGACACTAGGTTTAAAGCAAACATCTCCTTGATAATCATTGATCAAGTTATAGTTCTTACTCAAGGCAGTAACTGCTGTTATTGTATACTGAGCGGACTTCGTCCAGCACTCATAATCACATCATTTACGTAAATTTTCACTATATTATGCTTAATATCACATATAATATTTTTATGTCACTGCCATATTTTATAAAGCTCCTGTTTTAGCTACATTCAATTCATAGACTTTTACCATATCTACTTGGTCTCTGTTCTTTTAAACAACACCTTATAAATATCCAATTATTTAACCAAGTGACATTGGTAATAGATCAATATACCTACTGATTTATTAACCTAATTATGTTAGATAAAAGTCTTATATTAAAATATCTTCCTTCTTAATCCTGGATTGATTAACATCCTCTTACATTATTTCCCTATTGAACGTTGCTTGCTTCCAGTTATTTTTATGAAATCTTTTCCAATATAGTTTTTCCATATTTTTACGGTATTATTTCTCTTTCTTTCCCAATCAGATCTGCGCATATACCAGTTTAAACATACAACTGCTAGACTATCTGCTAGCGCTACGTTTTTAAGTAATTTATAACATTTTTGAATCCCCATCTGTTATAATCTATGATATTGTATAGAAATTCATTCATTTCACACATTCAAACAGATATACGGAGAAAAAGACTTACAAATGGATGAACGAGATATGCCTGATACGAAATTTACGTTACATGCTGGACTCCATTATTTTTCAAACTTATTAACAAACTTAACATGAATATAAAGGAGATAGAACAGTAGCTTAGAGATGTAATACAACATTACATATTAATTCCAAAAGGACTTTAATTAATATGCTCAACCTTTTTAGCTTATAAAGACTGCAGGTATTAGGTTATGTTTCTACTGAGGTACTAACTTATTATATAAAAGACTGGAAGGATCCACTTTCAATGTTAGTCAACTTACAAGAAGTCAATATTTTAGCAGAAAAGGAGATATAATAAATAAATGTGTGTAAATAAGAAGAAACTTTCAGTCAGATATATATCACTTTAATCTATTAATAATTTTCTAAATGAAAGATGGACACAATTAATATAAAAAGATTCCATTGCATACTTGATCTTTAGTATTTGTAGTCATTTTTTGATTTCTCAAAATATTTATTTCTTAGTTATTAGCAAATTTTATTTTACTCCAGCAATATTCTGTAAGTATAACTTATATATAATACATGTTGGTTTACTATAATAGACATCTAATTATAACTTTATTTGCGATATATATTATGTATGCATTAGTAAGAAAACTTAATATCGCTGCATGAACTATAGAAAAAAAACCACATTAAAGTTGATGATAATATATTAATTTCCAGTATCTTTCATAGCGTACTCATATTATGTTACTACACTATCTCATTGAATCTGCCCTTTTTCGGCGTCATTCATGCTTTTTTTGTAAAATACTACGAAATACCCTCAAAAGAGATAAAATCACATTTCTGTTGAATACCTCGAGATGGTATAAAAATGTTAGGTTGCTACCAAATGTAAAAATTGAATTTAAAAATATCCTTAAGGCAACTGAAGTTACATTAACAGGCCATTGTATTCTTGGCTACTTGAAATACAACAAAAGTTTGAGTAGACATTTTGGCTCTTCATTAATTTGACGCTTATAAGTTGTTGATTTCACCTCATTTACTTGTACGTGAGTGCGCATTTCAACGTTTATGGAGGCGTTGTTTCATAAATTGTTCGCCTACATAGAACTGTCTACGCAGTGAAAAGGTGCGGAATTTCATCCTTTGATACAAATTTCAACATCTTTTTTTATGTTCTGAAGAATTTCTAAACATATTTATTTCATATTTTTTTTTGCCATTGGCGATAATTAGCTGTTGATACTGTAATTACCTACGGCACATAACAATGCGTACATACATTAACAACAGTTGTTACCACAATAAGTACGAAAGCAATTAGAAAAATAACAACTTGTAGCACATTTCTTCCCCCTTTTAAAATAAGAAAGGTCTAAGAAAAATATTTTCATATACAATTAATATAAGGAAACATTCTGTATTCATATCTCGTGCTTATTGTTATAATTACAAAGGAATTCTTTCTATCACGGATTATTAAAACCAAGTAAAGGAAAAGTTCATACTGCATACTAATGTTTACTATAACATTTATTTATATTTTCATATAGCTAGGAAAGCAAACCACCGCTTCAATATACCGTATTATATTATTTATTTTATTTTCAAAGAACTGTACGAATTTTATCTGATATATATTTTATTATAGCACTGTTTTAAAGTTTTAAATATAAATAGTGTGCACTTGTACTTTCTTATTTTCACACTAGCTTTCCCAATAGTATAACTACACAAAGTGATTGACACCATTATATTGCAATATTTGCGAAAACCAAATAAGAAACGATATTTTTTGTTATTTAGAAGAAAAAACTTTTGAAACTTTTACTTTAAACAAAGCTAAATAAAGATTTTTGTAAAAGAAAAAACAACAAACAAATCTTTAAAAAAAAGAACGAACTATAAAGTGCACATGCAAACCCAAACAAAAAAGTTACTCATACGCCACGAAGCACATGTGCGTACTGTTTCACACTAAACTAAAAAACTGAAATTTAAGGATAAAGTTTGCCGGAATAGTGTTGACAATTTAGATAAAAAGGGCTGTGAACTAAAAACAGATGCTACTGTTAGTGTAAACAGACAACAACTGCAACTTCAACAACAGCAATTAAAAATAATGAAGTTATGTTGTAAATAAAATTTCATTTGCTAATGACTACAACGACAGTTAAAAAACATTTAATAAATAATCTAATGTCTTTAAATTAAAACTACAAAAATTATTTAAGTTAAATGATGGGTAACTTCAATACCAATCAATATCTCTAATTATAAGTTCCATTATTTTTGCATGAATTTGAGAGCTTATTTATCATAGTTAGAATAGAATGATCCGATTTAAGTCAAAAATGCACGGTTTTTTTCGATAACTTGTTACCATTTTAATTGTAATTTCATTGTGTATCTCTCATAGAAGTCCTTGTCCCTATTGGAAAAAAATTGAAACAGCATATCTTCAGAAGCCTCTCTTGAAGCGATGGTAATCACTTGGTGCCAGGTCTGAACTATAAGGTAGATGCATAAGAACTTCTTAACCAAGTTCCTGAGGCTTTTAGTGAGTCATTATTGATGTATGTGGCTTGCCGTTTTCCTGATGAAATATAATTTCTTTCCAATTACCCAAAGTTGGCCGTCTCTGTGTGATTGCTTCCTTAAGACGGTACTCTCCAGTTGTTGACAGTACAGTTCCGAGTTAAGAATTTTACCAAAGGGGGTTCAGCTCATAATAGATGATTCCTTGTCAATTCCATGAAACACACAGCAAAATCTTCCTGGCCATCAATCCTGGATTAGCCACCATTTCACCCGGCTTACCGCGATTCGACCACGACCATTTTCACTTGGCATTGTCGTATGTGATCCACTTTTCAGTGGTGGTCACCAATCACGAACCGCTTCAGAAAGCAGCGAGTTACATATAGAAATTCAGTCCATAAGGTGTTTTTTTCGTTAACACCCATACATCGAGCTTCTTTTTTTGTATCCAGCTTTATTTTAATGGTTCCAAACAGTGGCGGTTTTTTGTGAAATTTTTAGCTCTTGGACAATCAAAACAATGCTTACATGACGGCCGGACTCGACAATTTCCATGATTCCATGATTTATCGACATTTTCGACAATTAGCTTTCCAGTGCGATGTGTGTCGTTGACCCCGAAATTACCAAAACGGAATCGACGAAATTAAAATTGTGCATAATTGGCTGCAACAGTATCAGGACCATGCACACTATTCGCATTTTCAGCCGCCTCACTTGCTTTTTCGTCTTTATCAAAGAGAAACTGTCAAAAATCTTTGAAACGCGCTGAAACAAATCCAAATCAACTAATTACCAAACTGTTTAAAGGGTTTTTAGTAAAAAATCTCATCTCTTAATGACATCTAATTTTAATGATGTAACCTAAACGGATTAAACCTGGGTGATTCGTTTTCAATTTTACTGATCAATCCAGGCCATATATTTTTTATAGGATATATGCATTTTAATTGCAAGTATTAGCAAATTCACTTAAGTACTGTAAATTTTTGATATATTTCTGTTCAAATACTTTAGTATTACAATTAAATAGAAATTTTGGTGATGAAGCATTAAACACGCTGGACAAAGTTATCAACTATGGAATAAATAATTGTGGCAAATTTGTTTAAGTTTTCGAGTATAAAATGAAATCATATAAAAATTTTGAATATAATATCAATACATATTAATTTATGCTCCACTTATTTAGAAAGATATTTCCGAAAATATAAACAAACAACTAAAATGAAAGATGTAAATCTATATAAAGATAGAAGCATTACGAGATTTAATAAGGCAAAATAATTACCCGATTTCATGCTATATGTGCTATATATATCTCATATGGATCGGTTGAACACATTTTAACTAATGTTTTGGGTTTGAAACGCATCACTTCTCGGCTGGTGGCAAAAAGCTGAATTTCATTAAAAAAAGCCACAGTTTTTGTCCAAAAACTCCACCAATATCATCAACCTAGCACCGTACTCTCCAGATATGGCCCCGTGTGACTTTTTCCTCTTTCCCCGACTCAAATTGCCATTGCGAGGAACGCGTTTTGAGACCATAGAGGCCATAAGGTAAAAATCGCCACACGAAAATTTTTCTACTTCTTTGTATAGACGCCAAAAAAAAACTAATCGTACGATATGCGTTAAACTTTGACGGAATGTGTATGATAGTGTTGCCAGCGTGAAAATAAAAAAAATTTACCGATTGGATAAGCGCGGGAATCACAGTTCCCGTGAATAAGTTCTTTTTTGATCACAAGGTATTTATAAATTGAATGCAGTGGCAAGAAAACTGTAAGTTTTACAGAAAAATATTAAAGTATACTTTCAAACGTGTTATAACAAGAAGATTAACTTATTACATACAGTGTAAAAAGTATCCTGAAATGTCAAAAACATCTCGCTTCAATAAAGGTCTATAATGCTACTTTAAAATTGGGCACCAACACTACAAACCAACAATACTTTAACTCAATCCACCACACATTTTGAATTGGCTCGCTTAGCTATGGGATTGAACTTCTCCAAACAATTTTAACTTATGACTCTAATTGACTTAAAACACCATTCTTAAAGTGATAATTTTTGCTTTGAGAATACAGGACTATATCTGGTAAATATGATGCTTAGTCGAACATATTTATTAAAGCTTTCAGCAAAAACTCTCTGTATCATCACAAATCACTGAAAAGTATAATGGCAAAGACATGCTAAACAATATATCTAGTTCACATCTGGCATGATAACGCATTATATATAATTTTATGGGAAAAAATTTTGACAATATTGTTTATATACATTAAGACCGAAAAGTTTTCGGAAATTCTCATTTAAAATTCGCGCGCTGTATATTTTTCGATATTTTAAGTTTATGTAGTTTGGCAGCAAT
>NC_051847.1:118272895-118274147 GCF_002237135.1 Teleopsis dalmanni
TTTCGTATTGGGGCATCAATTTTATGGTTAGACACATAATTTATGACACTAAATAACATTTTAGAAAAACTTTTCAAATCATAGGACCTTAATACTTTTTATGGGTGGTTTTTCCTTGCCTACATTGACACATCTTAAGCTTCCGCGTTATAAATTGACAATGATGTATCTGTAATATCAATATAAATAAATATTATATTTTTGCTAAAGACTTAATTTATTGTAATATTTATATATGAAAAATTATATGCTTTAAAACTGATTCTAAATCATTTTTATATGGAAATGATAACACACTTTAGATAACCGCAACTAAACAAAGATGAGTCTTTAAAAAGATGTTAATATTAATCGGTCATATGAGTATTATTTATGGATCTGGTTTTTTTTGAAGTAATTTTCGATGAGTTATAAGTACATAGTTATTAATAAATTCGAGCACTGTTTATTATCAAAGCGTAGATAGAGGATTATTTGAGTGTTATCACAAAGTAATCTCTAGTTGTTAAAAATCGCAAGATCTCGACAACTAATTTATATTATCAAAAATAAAATTACTGGTTTAGAAATTTTCGTGCGGCTATACACGATTTTTTTTTATTTTAAAAATACTTGCTTCTTTTCTTTTCATATTCTACAGATCAAGAATGACCACAACTATAATGAGTTTAGACGCCTGTACCCTCTCTGATTCTCTCTCTCTCCCCACTCTCTCACTCTCTCTCTCCCTCTCGTCTCTCCTATTTACTTAAAAAAAATTCCTTTCAAATGTACTTATTAATTACCACTTTTGTAGAGTTTTAATAAGTCTACTCCCCTTGTTGTAATTATTTTATTAGACATTATCGTTTGAAGAACTGTATTAGTGAAAGCTTATTCATGATAATCCCTTAACAGAGTTAGATTATTCATACATAATCTAACATAAGACTAATCATATTTTTGTAGTACTTTTTCAAAACCTCAAATGAAATTCTTCTCTAAACATCATTTCACTTGTCCTTAGAAAAATCATATGCATTCTCACGCTTTATTTAAATAGTTACATTTTATTGTTGATTCCATGGCTTTCGTTATAGTTTCACTCTTAAAATATTAAACATCTTTTATAAATATTTAGTCTAGAGACAACGTGGTTACTCTGAGCAGAAAATAAAGTTGAAGTACACATTTTAGACGTCTGGTTATTATAATGAAAACTATTACAGGAAAGGCTGATTATTAGTGACATTTTATTTACTTACTGCTGTTC
>NC_051847.1:118274247-118280296 GCF_002237135.1 Teleopsis dalmanni
GAGATTTTGAATTCAATTCTATCAGAAACTCTATGGGAGAAGAAACTGCAAAACTGCGGGTTCAGTTACAATTAAAACTTTACGTTGTTATCGTTTATCTATCGTGTCGAATTTCATATTATATCAACATTTAGATGAAAAGAGGGATTCTTTATACTTGCAAGAACCGGTTCTAATATGATACCTTGTGAGCTGCATATTTTTGGCTTGTGTTAATTTGTTGTAAGACTAGCTATTAAGGGCTGGATTCAATATTCATAACAATGGCTATAAGAACATGATATTTTTTCTACCTAAAATTAGTGGAAAGTAAACAGATTTTCTTGTGAATCTGTATTAAAGGGACTGTAGACTACGAATTTATGCAATCACTATTCATACTACTTGTTTCAAAGACCCCTTACATCTTAGCTTTACTGATAAAAGCTTATAACAATTTTGATTGAAAGACTATGGCATCATGGAACTTTTTATTTGGTTTATTCCCACCCCTCAAGACCTCCTACTTCTAGACTTTAAGTACTTCAGTCCAAAATCAAATATCAGTTCCTTGCTTTTTACAAATACTTTTTTCGTTTCTTAAAAAGGAACTGAAAACATATGTAATTTTTATCACATTGAAATTCACGGTATAATGGACCCCCCTCACTTCGTTTCTGAGCGCTGCGTTTTTTTCAACAAATCATTTTTAAAAGATGGTTTACGCGGGTTCAAGTCTTGAGAACCACCATCATCTTATGGTTGATGGTGGTTCTCAGTTACTAAAAAGGGAAAACAAATATTTGTGTTGGAATTGAGAATGATCACAAATTTACAAAGCTGTATATTTATATATATTTACTGATTTATAATATAACAGACATATAATACACATGAACTTGCTTTTAGTAGTTATTGTTGTTAGTGACTACAAGCCATAGACGACAGATTTCAGCCATTTATCTCATTTTTTATTTAACTATAATAATATTAAATCTACCGACATTTAACAAGAAATATTACTGCAGCACAGCTCTTCATTACTGGTAATTGTAGGATCAATTGATTCTATGTAAGATAAGATTTTATACTATGTAGAAATTGTCAGAAAGAACTCACATAAAAATAGAAAAAAAAGCTTATGGAGTGATTGTTCCTGTCTTCTCTATTCTAAAGATTTAAATAAGTTAGGCACAATCATAATTAGAATCTTAAATTTTAGTTACTGATAGTGACTATAGTTTACTGGTGGTTGTGTAAGAGGTGAGGTGAATATCTCAATGGTAACTCAACAAATATTGAGTCCTAATTCTAAGCCGATATAATAATAATTGAAACAAACTACCTGAATCCGTAATAAATTTCTTTGTGGATTAACTTTTAAAAGAATAAAATAATCAGAATAAACCAATTTTGGAAATTAAAAGAATGGATAATGTAGTGCCACGTTCCTAGTGGATAGTATTCGTTAAGTGTATTAAAAGTTGTATTGAAATGCTTTTCAACTTAAAGAGATATCTAAAGACATTTATAAGCTATAGAAAAAATGTTTAACAGATGCTTTATCAGCATCTTGAACATGCAACTTCTTGACAGAAGGACCTTTCAGTTCCATCGTACGCTCCTGCTGTATCATCCCCTTACAATTACAATTATATTTGCGTCATTGCGAAGCTTTGGCATATGAAGCGTGTAATATCATTTGCTGCACTGTGTATTGCCTCTGGATACGCTAAGTAGATGGTAGCTGCTTACTCTTTAAATCGAGTAGGGACCAAATTACTGCAAACACTTAAGGGCGCAATTAAAACTGTATTCGGTGGTAGCAAGTTTCTTCACATTGACGACAATTCGTGGTAATGGCAGTGTGCTGCCCCCTATTGGTGGGTGTGGCGAATTAAATTTTCAACACTTCGTCTCAATATGAGTTAGAAAGGCGCTCATAAAAACAAAATTAATCGCTTAATGAGTTTTGAATGGCACAATTTGTGCTGTCTTGTTTACTTCAATAATGGCAATACAACAATACAACAATAAGCGTTGTGTTGTTTTCTTATTTAATTTCTTCGTTTCCGGGTTCCGGTTTCCTGCTGTTTGACGGCTTGGGTGCTTGGTTGCTTCGTTGCTTCACCATTTCGAATATTTGTATCGTTCGTAATATCCATTGTTTGCTTCTCAATGTCTGCTTTGTAACAATTATTTTTTGTTGATAATTATTAATTTTTTTTGAATTTATTTTTGTGTGCACAAAATTCTTCCGAAATCTGTTATATTGAATTAGTCAGAACACCGAAAATAATACTCAGTTTTTAATTACCGACTAGGCTTTGGTAAATACTCTAACTGGCATTTAAATCTCATCGGCAGTTTTCTGTGAAAACATGAAATGTAAATAAATAAATAATTAATTTAATTTATAAAAGTAATTAAAATTTAAATATTTCTATTTTATGTTTTGCTTAATATGCGCAAAAATATGTAAATGCTCCGAAACCTTAAAAGCATTGCAAATTTCAAAACAAACAATTCTAAAATATGAAATAAAGTTAATTAATTAAATTTAATTAATTCAAGTAATAGTAATTATTAATTTATTACTTTAGAAATAATTATATTACGCCACATATATAACACTTCAGTTTATTTATATGCCCCACTCTACGCAATTCGCTACTTTATTTAGTGTAAATTGAAAAGTTTTCTAAAAATTAAAGATATTTTCAATATTTAATAAAATAACACAATACAATGACTTGATCCCTTAACCAATTTTGTTATAATAATAAAGTACAAAAATCAATCTACTGTCTAGAACAGTACTTATTTGATAGCACTGAACCATCAGTAAAAACACACAGCTACAATTCTGGCATATAATCTCTGTTCCACTGACATCAAATTGGAAATGTCCGTGCCCCCTGTAGTATTCCCGACAATGCTTCATATCCTTTTTAAATATGCAAAAACTTACACATATAAAGATATATAAACATATATATGCAAATGGGCTAATATTCTGGTTGCATTGATGCTAACCCAGGGATAACAGTTTCGAGGCCATAGAGGCTGTACACGAAATGTATCACATTGAACCGGATCCATCCAATCACCACCAGTACTCTCAAGGCACACTAGCAAGTTTTAAAATGATAAAAGGATGGTAAGGATAGTTAACTGCTAAGGAGTACCGACAAACCGACAGCATTTGTATTTAAAGGTTTGATTTTAGTGCTATTTAAATTGTAAAATGTAATTCTATCCCAATAAATCAAACTTTTCATTTTTTCTCTTCTATTGCTTTAATTAACTCTGGTTAGATTTACTGTCCCCACACCTCTAGGTTGCGCGGTTTTAATTTGTTTCCTTATGTACCCTTCTGTATCGGATGTTCCTTTTATTGGTATTGCTGCAAGTTTTCGGTTTCCGGTCCTTATCTTTGTATTTTGTTGTCATTTGGAAAACTGTATCTTTTGATCTTTTATATTCTCTTTATATAGCCGTGTTGGAAGAGGCGGTGTTCTTGAAACTTTGCAAAAAACATAATTTAAAAAAATTACTATTGTCAAGTGTCAATTTATTGATTTTGAAAGTTTACTTATAAGAAGAGTACACTTAATACTGCATTTGTCAAAAGTCCCACGAAGTTTATATACATTAAAATAAAATGCTTTATTGAAAAACTTGAATTCGAATTATTTGAGTTATGGTATATTAAAATTTTAGAAATAAGCGTTACTTACAACTAAGCATGTTCTTGTAGTTTTGTAAAGGAAACGATAATTCTTGAATTATTATTTTACACTGCGGCCTAATGATCTATTATGCCTTTTTTGTAAATTTTGAGTACCAATTTCTTCAAGTCCCACTTGAAGTCAATGAATTGTAATATTGAACCTATATTACAGATGTTTGGTTCTTCTTCTGTTATGAGATGCACTATATTCCACTACATGTTTTCAGGTCGTATTTTCTTCCCTAAAAGATTTTGAAATGACATTGAAGTAATTTTCTGGTTACTATTTGTTAACATGTCTTGAGATTAAAAAAAAACTACAAATTATTTAAAATGTTAGCACTCAAAAAATATTATTTTGTATTTAAAGGACATAGGACATTTGAAAAAAAAAATTTATATGCAAATTTTGAAACATGATTAAAATTTTGTCCACATTAATAAGAAAATTATCTGATTTTTTTTAAATATTTTTATTAAAATTTGTGAAAATATGTTTTTCTGGGGTACATCTCGGGTAGTGACATGGAGCTTTAGAAGCTCGAATATGTCCAAAATGTAATAAGCCCAAAAGACTTTTTAGAACGAGAGTAAAGTTGCGACACCCGAACCAATAAACCAAACAAATCTTACATAAACTTCTTATAAATATTAAGCGAATTATCATTATCATTTCCTTTATTACTTTAACTGTTTTAATTATTTTCTTCTTTGAAAGTTTTGATTGTGGCTCTGTTGTTTTTGTTGTTACTAGAAATTATATTAAAGTCTCTGGAGTTTACAAATCGATTCTGTTAATTAACACTTCAAGTCCAAACAAATATTTGCATGCTTAAGACAAAACTATTCAAACAAGGGCAACTGCAGGTAATTTCAAGTACCAGTCGCATTACCACAAAATTAGCACAACTACCCAAAACACACAAATGTGGCATCACTACAGCATTGGTGACAAATACTTGAGTGTGTATGTATTGCAGCGCAATCTTAAGTGCGTAGGCTTTGTGTCAGTGGTGTAAACATACGCAATTCATAATCCACGCACAATTAACTGACATTTGAGCTGAACCAATACCAATAACGATAACAATGAGCGCTCCACACGACCACCAATGCCAACTAAACGCCAATAAAAGCAGCAAATGCCAATGTAAATACCACAATATTTTATACGGTACACTTGCATAAAGCACATCACTTTACCCTACACCACACACCCTCACGTGTTCGCCCATCAAGCGTTACTGCATTTGACAGCTGAATGTGCGTTGCCAACAAATACTTGACGTCTGCACTCAATCACACGTTCAGGCACGACTCAAAGTGGCTTGACAAATGTGGGTTCCGTGGCAAACTAATAAAGACGCACGTTGCGCGACATTATTGTGGCAACTCGATTTGTACGTTAAAGCAACTTAAAGCTTTGGTGTGCTACGTTGCAGCACTACGCAAATGTTATGTAATTTAAATTTCAATTTGCGGAATGGAGCAAAAAAATGTTTTGTTAGTTTGAGTTTTGTTAGTGGCAACAAATCAAGAAATTTGTTTGCTCACTTAAATCTCCGAGCAACACACATTTCTGCGCTGTTTTAGTTTAATTTCGCTTCGCTCCATTTTTTTTTCTAATCAATTTTTGGCAAACATTTTTGCATTTTAATTAAAAAATTGTTGCATGAATATTTATAAAACCTTCGGAGCTGGCGATGTGGAATTGTTTTCGGCCGATGCTGTTGCAACACATGCATCTACCGATGTTGCTGCTTTTTTGTCCTTTTTGAATTTTTAACATATATGCAAATTTTGTGCGCATTTGAGTATCACGAAATCTGAAAAAACCCTGAAATAATGTATCCTTGCATCCTGACTTAGAACCAAATTTTTTTTTTACCCCGTGAGTAGAAACTAATAGAATTACTATAAAGTCTGTGAGAAAACGAATATGCAAATTAGTTTTTTTTTGTGATATTGTTACTCTTTGTTAACAGGAAATATGCTAAACATTTTATCTGTCAAGGACTGATGGTTTACTAAGGAAGAATGACAATAGATTGTTTATAAAAATACTTATTCAAATATTTTAAACATTTTGAATAAAGAATATTCAAAATTATGAAATAAAGCACAAAACAAAATCATCAATCAATTAAAGTTAATTTTATGGTCTTTTAAAAAAGATGAACACATCGAATGCAATTAAATTTGTCGACATTTGAGCTAATCTTCCATTGATAGAAGTATGCCCTTCAACTCCTTTCACGAATTCCCTTATTCGACCATTATCGCCTTATACCACCTGTCTTAGTTTAGATTTTGGAACCCAATTAGGTGAATATGGTG
>NC_051847.1:118280396-118286737 GCF_002237135.1 Teleopsis dalmanni
ATTGACAATTATAGATGTGACGATGTCTTTTTATACTATTATTAAATAAAAAATAAACATTATAGCAGTTTTGAATTAAAAATCACGCACAAATTATGTAATTTAAAATTAATGAGCACCAATATATCTTTTATGAAATTTTTATGAGATAATGAAAGTATTTAATCAATTTGTTTATTTTCTCAAATGTTTGTGTATGAAAAACATTTATCCCTTATACTTTACACTTTTATATGTTTGTATGTTTATTTATTAAAAATTTTGTTTTGTATAACAATTGTGTTTAACAAAATAATAACGAAAATATATAATTATTTTGAGTTCAATGTACTTTTGTGTTTTAATTTATTTATTTCTGGTTTTTTTTTTTGATGAAATGAATGCACTCCTTCAAGTAACACCTTTTTCTTAAATATGCACAGAAAATACCACTTCAAATTGAAATGCACTGAATTGTAATTTAAAATGATATTAATGTTATTAAATTTTAGGTTCCTTTTTTTTTTAAAGACTTAATACTGCAAATATTTCGAAACCTAAGTTTTAAAACCCTTTAGGCTAAACACTGCAAATATTTTTTTTAAAGTACACTTTTTGACCTGATTTCTTTAAAGCATACCATAATTCCTAAAGGGAACTTATTAGAAATATCAATCAAAAATATTAAGATTCCAGTTCATAACCTATAATAATTTAATTTTTATATAATCATTAAATTTGTAACTAACATTAAATATATTTAATTTCAGCCACAGGTAATTTTTTAAACTATATACAAGCGACCAGAAGTTATAATAATATATGTTTTATAAAAAAATTATTTATACACAATTAAAAAGAATATTTTTTTAAAAGAATCAGTTTATATGTATCATTTAAAAATTATTATTTAGAAATAATATACTTATACTAATTTTCATTCAAACCATAGAAATGCATAATCTCAAATGTATCCGTTTTTTCTCTCTCCTGCAAATCATCTGGAGATCATAAACTCTTTATGCTTCTACAAGTGTTTCACTAAACATATTTACATCCTATATTATGATCATCAAATGACTAATGTATTTCCACCCTTAATTTAATAGTGCACAGGCGATGTATAAATATGGTACTCTATTGGATGTAGTGTCACTTGACAGTTTATCATATCTCGAGTTATTCGAAAATGTGGTAATTACTCACCCCATTCATCATTTTGTTATTTCCCTTGTATTTTCGATACTTATGAATTCAAGGATGATAATTTCGTTCTTTATTTTATGATCACAGAACTCACAACAGAAGTTAGGTACGTGCTTCAGTCTACACCTTCAGTCATGGAAACACCCGTGTAATCGTGACTTGGTAATTGATTTTACTATATTTTCTGTTGTAAAACTATATTTCAGTTAGAATCATTATTGTAAATCTATTTGCTTTACATAAAGGTGTTAAATGCGACTGTGCGTTATTCTCTCCATCTAGATTGTCTCCCTAAAAGTTGCAAAGGTTCTTTTAAAATTAAATTGCTTCCACGAATGCGAAGTGAATGGGCCTTCGTTCTGTTATAACATTAACTGCATCATTATAATAAATCTCTATTTTAATTTATATAATTAATTCTATTATTATTCTATTATTCTATTAATAAATTATTAATTTATAAGCTATCATTATGATCTTTATCGCAAGCCGTTGCTCGATGTATACAGGTATCCATCAAATACAGCCATGAACGCATTCCTTAAAGTTAGAAGTGTGATTTTACTTTGGTTCTGAACATTAATAACCGAAACTGGTCTCCCCACACTCATTTAAGTAGTCTGTTTAGTGGTTCCTAATCTGATTATTACTAATATTGTTTCTATTTTGAGATTTGCTATATTTGAAGCCTTTCTGAGAGTATTTATAAAGTATGTGATCGATATATTCAGTTTTCCAGTCAATGTTTATTCGCAATATACGGTATCGCAAACTCGTAATGTGAAGCAATACATTTGTAAACTATAAAACTTTCAGTATTTCGAGTTTTATAGAATTATGATTTTAAACATAAGTAGAATAAATACTTGTTAGAACAAAATGATTTTGATTTATAAATGCAGGTAGAACTACTCAAAGAATAATTCACTCAACCTTATAATATGTCACATTATAACCCTACATTAAGGATTTTTGTCAACATTGTTTTTTAAATAACAATGATTTTAAACAAACCTTAGAAACCATGGTCTCAACCGAATGATATATGCAATACCAACGTTCAAAGTTGCAAGCTATCAGAATTTATCACTAAAGGTGCAATTGAAGTCCTTGATACACATTTTTTTGAAAATTTATTTTAAAATTGTCTTATTAAGCTAATAAAATCCGCTATTAGTATTCATATACCAGCGCTATAAAATTGCAAATGATGAGACTTCATTGCCAAACTTTAAAGTGAACTTATTTATGTACTTTTTTGTTAACAATCTATATTAAAAATTGTAACAAAGCAGTTGTTACTAGAAAATTCTATCTTTTCACTGAGATACAAACATTAACTCACTTTTCATAACATAAATCGCATTCCAGTGACCAGGCTTTTATAGTGAGGAAGTGGCCCAACATATCAAACTTTTTAGTAGAAAGTCATCTATATATATTTTCCTAGCTCTCTGGAATAAATCGAGAAATAATCGTCTATGATGATAATGCTAATAAATATACCATAAACACATACGATTTCTTTTAACATATATATTAATGCAATAATCTAAAATAATTTATTTGTAATAATTATTTTATAAAATATTTATAATTATTTAAAAATTGTTTTTAATCATAGATTAGTATAACATTCTTTATACATATTTATTACTCATTGTAGCACCAAAACTAGATTAAATCTATTAGCTTTTGACACGACACTTCAATAAAGTAGTAGTAGTATTATTGTAGTTAGTTGGCCATTACAGATGTAAATCGTCCTTGGCCGCATCGAGTAGCCTCCGCCAGCCAGCCCGATTAGTTGCTTGCTGTCGCCAGTTGGTTGTACCGAGCGCCCCCAAATCATTGGTCACCTAGTCCTTCCACCGAAGATGCGGACGTCCTCCACAGCGTTTTTCACCTGTGGGTACCGAATCAAACACCTTTCTAGCCAGAACACTTTCTTCCATTCGCACGACATGACCAAGCCAGCGAAGCCGCTTAATTATTCTGCTCCTAAGTATGTCATTGTCGCGATATAGCTCATACAGCTCAACGTTCCATCTAATTTGATACTCGTCGCCAACGCGTAAAGGAATTTTTTTCTCTGTAGTTAATACCGGTTGTCAATAAAACTTAATCGATATCTTTAAAATTTCAATTTAAAACTGTTTTAAGCATTTAAGCATTTAACCTGATAACTTTAGCTAAATATTTAATGACAACAATTATTTTTTAATGTCGATTTAGTTAACATGACGTGAGAGCTTAAATGAATATTCATTCCATGCAATTTAATGTAAAACTCATTACGTTAATTTACAAACTAATGCATTTCATTAAATAAACTAAATATTGTTCTCAGAGAACAAAAAGTTCACTCAAACAATCTTCACGTACGTTCTATATGACCTTTTCACATGCAATGCAGGCCATTTACATTAATTTCAGTGCATTATGCCACTTACACAAGCGTAAAAACGCCAGGCTTCAACGTCGCCGCACGCATACACTCGCCTGAAAGATGCTTTAATAAAAAAACTTAAGAAACGATAAACAAACACAAAAGAAGTAAAGAGAGAATAATACAAATTGAGACTTATAAGTAAAATGTAAACAATATATTTTATTAAAGAACAACAATCGGATAGTAAAGCCATGATAATAATAAATGCAAACATAAAGTTATCATTCACAACAACCAAGCGAGAGAAAAGCCAACAACAACCACGGCGAGAAACAAAGAAACAATGGCAATAAACGTGCAAATAACACAGGAGATAAATTTATGGCTTCTTTTGCGCAAAAAAAGTGTTATTTTGGCTGCAATTTACAATTTTGTATGTTGCAATTGTGTGTGTGTGTGTGTATGTGTTCGGTTTTTTCGCTACACTTGTACAACAACACAACCAGAAGCAGCCATAAAAATTATTTTACACAATTTATGTTATTTAAGTGTGCACACCCCACACACCAATCGCTGTGATGAAAGCAGCATTAAGAAAAAGAGCATAATACATATATGGAAAATATCAATGACCCAGTAGGAAATTTGTGGCTCAATAATGTACAAATTTTTTATTTACTTGATTAAGATATCAAGTAAACATATTTTTATGCTTTCATTTGATGGGTAGTAATACTTCCAGCGTGTTAGTATTTCTTGACATTTACGATTTAGTAAAATACACTATCTGTAAAGCTTTTATATGCAACTCATTTGATTGGTATCACAGAAAATAGCATTTAAAATTTAAGTGTAACTGCTTTTCCATCTCTCAAGCAAATTACAATGATAAGTCGAGTCGTGTGAACAGATGTTATTACTTTTAATATCAAATGTCAATTTAAAGTTTGTGACGGCTGATATTAAAAATAAAACTCTTGTGTGAATAAACTAATATATTACTTAATTCACTTGAATATAACTTAAGTAAATGAAAGCTAATTTTTTTTAGCTTTATATTAACTATAATTTCTTGAACATTGAAAGTATTTAGACTGGAATTGGAGGATTTCTGTTTTTAAGAGTTACTCGCAGACAATAACAAATTAAACCTCTTAGGAATTAAAGCATGATTTTGTCTTACATTGAATCGTTTATATTTAAAAATTATAATTTAAACTTTAGATAACTTTCAATTTTTAATTTTTTGTAAATACTTAGCTAATAAACACAAAAAGAATTAAAATACAGCATCATCAAACTCGTTATTTGTAGTTCCACTGTTATTGAAATCATTAATAACTTATTCATTACAAATTCTTTTAATTAAATCATAATTGTATTATAATGTAATTTATATAAATTAATAACATTATGATATTGAATTGTGTTGTTTGCCCTTGAGAATATGCCCAATCTTTAGGTCCTGCATGACATCATTGCTTACTATATGAAAAACAAGTACAATATTTGTTATAATTGTGCAAAAGCTTTTTTTAATTTTTTAGATATTAGACCCTTTCAAAAATAGAAACTAACTGAAAAACAAAGAAATTCTTATATGAAGTGTCTACAGTTTACTCTGAGTAGTTAACTGCTTTATGAATAAATATGTCTATTTAATATTTAAGAAAGGAAAAAATGACGAAATAGAGATAAAACAGAGAAATCGAAAGAGTATTAGAAAAACAGAAAATGTTTATGCAACGTGACAATAAAATTTATAAAAACACAACATTTACTCTAACCCAAAATAATATTATATTTATGTCTCTGGGCCTTATAACAAAATATTATAAGTAAGAATTTTAAAATTAAGAGTTTTATCAACGTCCATCCAAAATTTATTAAAATATATTTTGTAGCTCATATTATGCATAACAATATTAGGATTCAATAACAGTTACAAAATAAGTTTCATGAAAAATAACTTAAAGAAGATTAATCTCGCATTGTATAAACCTTGAAGTCATACCATAAGTTGTTAGAGTTCAACCTTCAGACGAAAAATGACAAAACTTAACGATATGTAACCAAGTTGGCTTCATTCTTTTTAAAGCAAAAGCCAGTAGCCTCACTGAGATGCTACGTAAGACATCAGTCTTTTAATTTACTAAAGGGTCAAAGCCGATAAGTAAACCATGGTACGAAAATGTGCCCATCTTACACCATACCATATTAGTCTTATTGAACTGAAAAAGTCAAATGAGAGATATTATTAGCTTAAAAGTGGAATACACTAGCCGGCCGGCCGCCTAGTTAAGACAGGAAAATAATATTTCTCTCCATACGTTCTGTCGCAACTGTTTGTAAGACGAAAAACAATGCTTTATGTCTCCATTTTTGGAACCCATCAAATGCATAATGTGTATAGATTTATTTTCTACAGCATCTTATACTGTTAAAAGATCTCGCCAGGAAAAACAAGATAATTTAAACTGAATGATTTTTTACCACTTTATTCCATATAAACATACAGTTTATGAATAAATCATACTTATATGGGTATGTTAAAATAACAGCAGGAAAAAAGTACCAGGAAACACCATTAAAATGAAAACAAAATAAAGTAATATCAAATAAATTCGAACAAAAAAACTTCAAATAAAATAAAGAAATGTCTATTAAAATATAATAGAATAAAGTATAACAAAATCAAATAAAATAAAGTGAAATAAAATAAAGTAAAATAAAATTAAATAAGTAAATAAAATAAAATAAATCT
>NC_051847.1:118286837-118288681 GCF_002237135.1 Teleopsis dalmanni
CATACCAAGTCATATAACGACACTTTTGAAAAATTGACGGAATTGTAAGATGCCTTGCGCGGAATAATTAAAAAATGTAGTATCTTACAACAAATAGCAAGATGATTATTACACCTTGACCATCTAAATAGCAAGCATTGTAAGACAATGAGTTAAATATACACTTATAACTTGAACGTATTGAACGAGGGTGAAGAAAAGAAACGAGGTAGTTCTCGTTTTCTTAAAAACAATGATTGTGTTAATAGAAGACCATCAAGAACTTCAAAATAAAGAATAATTGAGCCATGTTATTGTTCAAATGAATAGGATCATCTGCCCTACAGTCCCAATTTGGCACCCGATGATTTCTTCCTGTTCCCAAACATTAGGAAAAAAATGTATGGCGAGCGTTTTTCCACGCCTGAATAGGCCGTTAATCCATTGAAAACTCTGGTTTTGAAGATATCAACTTCAGAGTGTCAAAACTGTTTCGAAAACTTGTTCAATGGAATGCAAAAATGTATTGGTCATCATGGGGAATACTTCGAAAAACAATATTTTCGCTTATTAACCACTGCGTTTTCGCTGTTAGGCGCAAGACTTAATAAATAACTTTCGTTTTCTCAAATTAATCATTACTCCAGAAAGAAGTATTTTGGTTTCGCCAAAGCTCTTGAACCGTGCTGATGTAATAACAATTATTCCAATTTTTAGAAAGTAATAAGTGGTTTAAGGTGGAAAATTATGAACACAAAACAAAAATTAAAAAAATTGTATTATTTAAAATCTTAGTAGTTTCTGTGGCACCAATAATAACAAAAAAATATATGTAACAGAAAACAATATACAAACTGAATTAAAGACTTATTTGCGAAATTTTTATGAGGACTCTTAATGGTACAGGTGAATAGAAATCTGAAGAGATCTATATCACAATTTATTTCACCAATTTAATTATAATTCAAAGAAAACCAATCACATCTGCCAAAAAATAAACTGTTATTTCTTCAAGGCAAAGCACTGGTCTAAGTTATTGTTAATAGTTTATAGAAATCAGTACATCAGGAGAGCGAGCGAGTTTTTATTTACAAAGTGTAGGTATATCTCAACAATAACAGTAGTGTAGGAAAAATGATCATCAAATATATTCTAGCAAATAAAACCTTCTTTACTCATCTTAAATTCTGCAAGTTTGGGCTTATGATGAGAGGTTACAAATAACGTCTTTGCAGAACAGTAAAAAGTCAGCTTACAATCTATAGTGCTGAAAGTTCCACAATGACAGTCCTTTTTAAAGAATGCAATAACAGTTCGTGATGAAGAATGGTGGAGAAAATGTGAACAAAAGATCTTATACAGAATTTTGTTATAATAACGTGGATTGAAGTGGATATTGTAAAAAGTTCTAAAGGTGATTCGACAGTTGACAGCTAGTACAACTCATACCATCTGATATCTGGTATGCAACCAGACAGAAAATACTATCAAAATCACAGTTTATTGACTTATTGACTGTCTCGTAAGCCATGACAACTAATGTAAGAGAAACTAAAAACCCTTAGGTATTGATGGAGGATAATATTAAAAGATTGTTGAGCAAGTTGAAACCCATTCATTGTTGTTATAGCCAATATTTTATGTAATGTATTTAATATTTCAATGTGCATAGTGTTTATAAAAAATTTCTAATATACTACTCAATTTATTCCAATCAGATGCAGATCTTTTTACTTATTAGGATATTACTTTTTTGTTCAAAACAAAATACTCTTACCATTTAGACACATAAGCTCTTTGCCGATAAAGCTCCTTCGGCGAAAATAACACTTAGCTGAAGTGTTATGCAAGTACCGATGTTGACA
>NC_051847.1:118288781-118291382 GCF_002237135.1 Teleopsis dalmanni
TTTTGTAGTTTTATATTTTATTTCCATAAACTATCGCAATAAATTCATTACTATAAACATTTGTCCACAATTTTTCGAAATTAACAAACCACTATGAAAAAAGTAACTGCCCCTTACACTAAAACCTTTGTTTTCTCTTTTTCACCACAACTGCTGTTGCTATTGTTGCTGTAGTAAATATGATTGATCACAGCGGAGGTGACTGAAATTGACTTCACCTATCTTGTTTTTTTGTTCGTGCAATCATTTTTATTAAAAAATGCAATATTCTTCGTTGTCTGTTTTGCGTGCAAATAACGGAATATTCTGTATACTTTTACACGTTGTTGTTGTTTTTGCTTTTGTTTTAGTTTTTTTTTATAAACATTATTATTTATACTTTAACCACACATTAAAGAAAAAACAATAAGCAAATATTTATTCACTACAAAATCACATTTCATTTACACATTTTGTCTATAATTTTTAAATAAATTAAATTGGCAGTAGTTTTATATATTGTTTATACATATTTTTACAAAATAATATATATTTTTATTCTAATAAATGAATTAAATTGTTAATTTAGTAATACTTATAATAAACCCGACACGACACGCTGAAACACTGAACCGACCTTTATCGAATCGAACCGGCAACTGTCTTAGCATTCGTGGTGAAATACTACATTATGACGTTGCAAACTCATTTGTTTCCTATAATTGCATTAAACCACTGGGTTTAGTGTTTTTTAAAATACACCATTAGTTAATATGAAATCAATAATAGAACCTTTGCCGATTGGAAAAATTCTGGGTAGTGTTGGTATTAATATAATTTTTTATTAGTAAAATATGTCGTTTGTGTATATTTTCTATGGAAAATCGTGACTGACATACATAACAGCTCTCTCAGAAATTGAAATGATCTACATTATTTTTAAAAACAAAAAGGTACCTTGGAAATATTTGGATATCACATTTTGAAGAAATATTGTGAAATTTTATAACTCCTGTATTTTTATTATTATTATAAGCAAAACTCTGTATGGTCAGACCTTCTAAGATTTTACTAAGATTTTACTGCATTGATACTCTTGAAAGGCGGTTTTTCTAGTTCTTTGCTATGACTCTTTCATTAAACATTCTTATCATATTATCCAGAAGCCTTATTCTTTAGGACTTAAGGTTCCATAATAGTTCAAGCATCATTTCACCGAAAAAACTTTAGGTGAAAAATGAAGACTATAGAACTTGCATTCGTATTTGAAAACTGGGTCACATTTGTTTTGACTTAAGCATATTTATATATTTTCTTTTTACAATAAAAAGAGATTTCTAGTAGAATTTGATTCTAAAGAGTTTGAGTTTTTTCACTATTTCAAATTTATTGAGCTCCAATTGTTGTTTTAAGAAGTATTTAGTATTTATCTGTATTATCTGATGTGCAACTCTTTATTATCTAGCTAGTAAGACTTTTAAAATGTTGGACCTAAAATAGAGCAATAATCTATCGTTCATTTATTTCTAAACAAATCGCACTTTGGTATCCAAGTATATCATCTATCAAAGCTACTATATATGGACTATGGCCAATTGTAGAGTTAGCAGAAATTACTAATTAGAAAATAGAAAGTCTGATGAAATCTGAATTCACCAATAAAGCTCACCACACGTAATCTGACAGGAAAGGTTTTTGCTATTCAAAGCTCTTTTTACCGAACTACTTGAAGATGAAGAGTTAATATCATAATATCATGAATATCATTAGAAAAACTAAATAAACATAACGTGCAGTTTAGATTTTCGAAAACCGACGAAACATTCTTACATTATTGCTTGGACATGCTTCAATGTCTTCCTCTTATACAACGTAACAGAAAAATTTTCCTCAAAGAATTGATTCAATAGTCTGAGTGGTCAAACAGCGATCGATTTTTCTGGAATATCAGTCCGTTTTGTTTATATAGTACTTTAAACATTATTTATTGTACTCTGTCTTACCGATAAACTAGACAATAAAATTTTTAAATCTTGTACTCATTACAATAATATACATTTTTTATTTTAAACTAAACATGTGATTAACTACATATAAAATAAAATAAATAAACCTTTTAATCAGCGGACCTCCTTTACATCAAAAATGTAGTTGAAATTTCATTACAGTTGAAGTGAAAAGAATTCTTCGGAAGTTATTGCAACGGTAGAAGTACAATAGTTCGTCAATGGACATAATGTTATGAACGCCTAATATTCGAGCCCACCAATATTATACTTCTTATATATCTATACATCACATTTGTCATTGTTTTATAGGTATACATCCGGTTACATTGTCCGGTTCTATACGGATGAAAAATTAACTCTATTGATTTCTATTTTAAAAATTAAATGAATTTTATGGAAGTGCCTTAACCAAATTCTTATGATTTGTCAATTGGAACCAAATAGTCCAGAATCAAGAAGCTTTTTCTATGTTTTCTCCACTAAATTATAATAAATTTCAGATTTATGTAAGTTAGAAACATTACCTGACCGTCAGTATAAAAACTAATAAGAAAAGTTCCAATTATTATAATTATTTTTAAATTTTATTTTTATTGGTGTATATATGTTTTGC
>NC_051847.1:118291482-118313300 GCF_002237135.1 Teleopsis dalmanni
TATTATGCGATATATATAGCACAATACAGTGTCGCTTATTGTACGGCAGTGGGACAAATATCAGCTGATTTGTTGTTGTGTGTCGCAGCCACACAGTTGCTGATGCATTATGATTATATAGCCCATTGCATTGAGACCTATAGAATTAAATCCAAAATGGTGACTAATGGCGTTAAACATGATATGGAGTTTCTAAGAAACATCATCATTTACCACGAAAAGCTGTTAAGGTGAGAAAATTCTACAATATACTTATAAAAATAATATACAATAATAATAATAAGTTTATGTACTTTTTTAGTCTGTCTGATATGTTGAATGACGTCTTTGGTGTACCCCTGTTGGTAAATTTTATGTCATCGGCTTGCCTGATGTGTTTTTTAGGATTCCAATTAACAACTGGAGTTAGCACAGAAATATTACTTAAATTACTTTTATTTTTATTTTCCTCTTCAGCGCAGGCCTATCTTATCTGTTATTTTGGACAGAAACTGTTAGAAGCAGTAAGATTAATTTGTGTAAGTTTAAATGCTTTGAATTCAAAATAAATAAATTTCTTCCAGAGTGCCGGAATTTCTAATGCAGTTTATATACATAATTGGTTTGAAGCTGATTTGAAATATAAAAAAATGTTGGTTCAAATGGCTAGACGGGCTCAGAGACCTGCTGTGCTTAAAGCTACTGTGTTAATTAATATCTCTAACGTAACTATGACGGATGTGAGTTGATTTTAAATATTTAAAGGTACTTGTATAGATTAATAATTTATTCTCTATTTTCAGTTACTTCAAATATCTTATAAATTTTTTGCTCTATTGCGCACTATGTATAATTAGGTTCTAAAGGTTCCATTGGAAATTTGAAGTATTTATTAATAAAACTGTTATGTGAGGAGTACGATAAATACTTATTTAAAAAAATTAATTTTAAATAAATAAATGTTTTAGATTAATCACATCGCTTGCAAAACATATATACATGAATAAAAATAAAATTTAAAAATAATTATAATAATTGGAACTTTTCTTATTAGTTTTTATACTGACGGTCAGGTAATGTTTCTAACGTACATAAATCTGAAATTTATTATAATTTAGTGAAAAAAACATAGAAAAAGCTTCTTGATTCTGTACTATTTGGTTCCAATTGACAAATCATAAGAATTTGGTTAAGGCACTTCCATTTAATTCATCGAATTTTTAAATAGAAATTAATAGAGTTAATTTTTCATCTGTATACCATAGACGAACTATTGTATCTTACCAGATGCATAATTACCTAAGAATTTTTTCACTCCAACTGTATGAAATTTGACTCATTGATTTAAGTGAGGTCCGCGATATAAGGTTTATTTATTATATTTATTATACAATGTATAGTTAAAATAAAAAATTGTAATATTATGTAATGAGTGACAAGATTTTAAAATTTATTGTTAGTCTCATTGTAAGAGCAGATACAATAAATAAATGTTAAGTATTTAAACAAAAACACCTGTATCCAGTAAAATTGATCGCTGTTTGACCGCTCAGACTTCTGAATCAATTCTTTGAGGAAAATTCTTCTGTTACGTTGTATAAGAGGAAGACATTGAAGCATGTCCAAGCAAGAATATAAGAATGTTTCGTCGGTTTTCGAAAATCGAAACTGCACGTTATGTTTATTTAGTTTTTCTAATGATATTCAAGATATTATGATATTAACTCTTCATCTTCGAGTAGTTCGGTAAAAAAAGCTTTGAACAGCAAGAACCTTTCCTGTCAGATTACATGTGGTAAGCTTTATTGGTGAATTCAGATTTCATCAGACTTTCTATTTTCTAATTAGTAATTTCTGCTAACTCTACAATTGGCCATAGTCCATATATAGTAGCTTTGATAGACGATATACTTGGATACCAAAGTGCGATTTGTTTAGAAATAAATGAACGATAGATTATTGCTCTATTTTAGGGCCAACATTTTAAAAGTCTTACTAGCTAGATAATAAAGAGTTGCACATCAGATAATACAGATAAATACTAAATACTTCTTAAAATAACAATTGGAGCTCGATAAATTTGAAATAGTGAAAAAACTCAAACTCTTTAGAATCAACTTCTACTAGAACTCTCTTTTCATTATATGAAAAAACTATATAAACATGCTTAAGTCAATGGAAATGTGATCCAGTTTTCAAATACGAATGCAAGTTCTATAGTCTGCATTTTTCACCTAAAGTTTTTTCGGTGAAATGATGCTTGAACTATTATGTGGAACGTTAAGTCTTAAAGAATAAGGCTTCTGGATAATATGATAAAAATGTTTAATGAAAGAGCCATAGCAAAGAACTAGAAAAAGCGCCTGTCAAGAGAATCAATGCAGTAAAATCTTAAGAGAAGGTCTGACCATACAGAGTTTTGTTTATAATAATAATAAAAATACAGGAGTTATAAAATTTCACAATATTTCTCCAAAATGTGATATCAAAATATTTCCACCGTACCTTTTTGTTTTTAAAAATTATGTAGATCATTTCAATTTCTTTCCATTTCAATGACTTTCCATATAAAATATTAACAAACGACATATTTTACTAATAAAAAATAAAATTAATATCAACACTACCCAGAATTTTTCCAATCGGCTAAGGTTCTATTATTGATTTCATATTAACTAATGGTGTATTTTAAAAAACACTAAACCCAGTGGTTTAATGCAATTATAGGAAACAAATGAGTTTGCAACGTCATAATGTAGTATTTCACCACGAAAGCTAAGACAGTTGCCGGTTCGATTCGATAAAGGTCGGTTTAGTGTTTCAGCGTGTCGTATAGGGTTTATTATAAGTATTACTAAATTAACAATTTAATTCATTTATTAGAATAAAAATATATATTATTTTATAAAAATATGTATAAACAATATATAAAACTACTGCCAATTTAATTTATTTAAAAATTATAGACAAAATGTGTAAATGAAATGTGATTTTGTAGTGAATAAATATTTGCTTATTGCTTTTTCTTTAATGTGTGGTTAAAGTATAAATAATAATTTTTATAAAAACAAAAATCAGAACAAAAACAAAAACAGCGTATACAAAATATTCCGTTATTTGCACGCAAAACAGCCAACGAAGAATATTGCATTTTTTAATAAAAATGATTGCACGAACAAAAAAACAAGATTGGTGAAGTCAATTTCAGTCACCTCCGCTGTGATCAATCATATTTACTACAGCAACAATAGCAACAGCATTTGAGGTGAAAATGAGAAAACAAAGGATTTAGTGTAATGGGCAATTCATTTTTTCATGGTGGTTTGTTAATATCGAAAAATTGTGGACAAAAGTTAATATTAATGAATTTATTGCAATAGTTTATTACAATTAAATATAAAACTACAAAAAATGATATTAATACTAATATATTATTATTGTAAAGAAGTAAACAATTCAAAAAAAAAAAAATTGATCGAATTAAATCAAATATTGTGTAATAATATATACTTGAGTGACTAAGTAAACATTTATAAGCTTTTTGAGTGAAATTTGAAATATAAAAATGAGTAAAACGTGCTGTACAATTTTTTAAAAAAAATGAAGTAAAAAGTTGCTATAGAATTTCACCAGTGGTCGCAATAGAGGTAAGTAGGTATATCCTTTTTATAATTAAATAATGTATGATAATAATTAAGAATTTCGAATTGATACATGAATTGTATATACTTATAATTTGAAAGATTTTGCATAAGAAAAAAACAGACCTATTTGTAGTGAGTAAATATCGTTCTGGCTTGCATATTCAACTATGATAACAAAATGCAGCGGAATCACAAAATATAACGTAATCACTAAATGTGATGCAACCACAAAATGCAACGCAATCACAAAATCTAACACAGCTACAAAATGCAACGCAACCACACGAATGAAAGTATTGGAACTATAGTGATTACAGCCCTGCTTATATGTTTCATATTTTATTGGTTTATTATATATATATATAGTATGTACAATACCGTGTTTTCGTAGTAAGACTAAGGTTTATACATTTCAACTAAATTTTCTTCTAATTAAATTCACACAAACACGTTTTCAATTTAGAATAATATTTATTCGAGCATAAACAATTATTCTTAATGAATGATATTAACACTTCGTCAAACCTTGAATTTATCCATTTACTGATAATTAATTATCTTAAGTAATAGCGTCTAGAATTATTGAGAAATGGATTTCGAATTAATGTATGTATCTATATGTGTTATGGTATGCAATTATTTTGATTGTAAAAAAATCTCTATATATATGGTATTATATTACTTAAGGGGAATAGAAACCGTCTCACTTTTACAACATAATAGAAAATGTAATAGAAAATGGTGAAGCTATTTAGCTCGTAATTTCAAAAAAGACTTTATTTATATACATTTGTTATATATGATGAAACTCTGTTAACTAATATATTACTTCATAAAATAATTTTTTTTTCAAAGTATCATATTAACTTTTACTTGGTCTGATCGCCATTATTGCACCTTTCAGTGAATATTCAATACCATGCCAAGTTTTCCAATTTATTCCAGTGTAATTTTTATAACCACTGCCGTATTCACCATTTAAGTTACTATTTTAAATGAAATATACTATAAGAAGAAACTTATAACCATAAAAACTGGAAGGTTTTTTTTACCTATCATAGCAATCAAAATTCCACCAAGAACTTTTGTATCGTTCAGCACAATTTTTAGAAGTTATGTCGTTATCAACATTCTTTGTGGAAAACTTTTGCCCCTGATGCGAACTAAATGAATCACCAGCATTTCCACTGTATTTTCCCAAAATACTTAAAGTATATTGAGTGGATTCATCGCCAATGGCAAATAAATCATATTTTGCATAACGTGTTTCAC
Source organism: Teleopsis dalmanni (assembly GCF_002237135.1). Lineage (NCBI taxonomy): Eukaryota > Metazoa > Arthropoda > Insecta > Diptera > Diopsidae > Teleopsis > Teleopsis dalmanni. Next base: position 118,296,378 of record NC_051847.1, read on the forward strand.
CTTCGAAATCTTCTAGCCTAATCCATAATTCATGTAGTTCGGACTGTGTTAGAGCATGCAATTTATCTAAACCAATAAAGAAGGCGCCATTTAAGTTACCGAAACCTGCTTTGTATGTTTTCCAATCAGCAAAAAAATTTACTCTGCTATCTTCACGTCGTTGAACAACCGTCCAAGCAGTGCTATTATCTGGATCCGATTGACAGTATACATAGAAAGGTTTCAGATCAGATTCGGGTAGATAAATCTTGTAAATACCACTTTTTTTACTGCCGTCAGGCATTGCTTCAGCGCAACTCATTGGCAATTGTTCAGTGGTCGTTCTGTCAGGAATCTCCTTCGTTGGCACTGCCGAAATAGATCTAATATCCAATTTATGGGAGAAGTTATTGTTTATGTTTTCTGCATTTTGGCTTTTCTTTGTTTCTGTAATTGGCTGTAGAACTTTTGAAATGATGCTACGCAATTCTTTCAATTCACGACCCATTCCTAAGCAAATTTTACTACTTAGTTCATTCAATTTTATTGACTTATCGTCATCGTTATCATTATATTTATATAAAAATTGAACTTCTGCTTTTGTTTCTATTGAAAATATTGAAATGCATATTAATAAAATTACGCTTAACTTGGAGTTTAACATCTTGGCGAGGGTCCGGTTCTTACTATAATGAATTTCAGTACTGAATAGCGTATTTATATATGTTAGTCTTCTAGAATTGCAGCGAATAAAAATATTCTTATCGTGTACTTCCGTTATAATAATGTTTTCCTAGCTATTTTGATAAATTGTGGCTTCTGGACGTATTAACGTTCTACTTGAGTTTGGAAAACCATTCAACGTAAGTAATCGTACGCTTATATCCTTATATATTTATTTATATAAATATATAAGAACCACAGTGTTGTGTGGTCTAATTTGTAGAACTATATAACAATAACGATAGACTGTACAGGCAATAAATTATATAAACTATAGTTACTCAGATAAACCTTTAATCTATATTGGGTAATATCGGAAAATGCAAATCATAATATATTTAAATATATTATAGACTTGGGTTCATAAAAAAATATCATATGTTAGATTTTTGAATATAATTCATCTTTTATGCAATGTACAAAGTAACCGGAATTATTGTATACAACAAAATATTATCTCGTTAATTATTTGTCATAATTGTATTTTGATTAATTGGTTACTACTTTTTATATTTAATGATTTCAGATGTTTTCTACATATATATCCCACATTATTTTTAATTTTCATGCAAATTGTATATATACACAAGTAAAACATATGCTTCTTAAATGTAATATATGATAAGTCATTTCCTAAATTTTCAATTCCGGATACTTTACATACTATATATACTTTACATTCTATAACTTCGGATATGTACACATTTTAATATATTATTATTCAACCATTCAAGAACTTATAGTTGTTTCTGTTACTTATGGCTAGATAATGTGAAAAAACGTAGAAAGTTAATACTTTAATGCCCAACCCCACCTCAAGGCCAGTTTAATATAAACGGCTATCAAAAATTTCTTTGGTTGTGTTCTTAATAATTTTTTTAATATCCCGAGCTAGATGAAAGGCCATACCTTTTTGTAACATTCAAAATTTTCTGCTCCTATTCATATTTATAATTGTGTGAGTTAAAAATTCACTGCATTTGGAGCAAAATAAATGTTTTTGCAAATAAAAAATCTGACATTACGGGATTAGTCTCCAAATAAAATAAGTGAAGAATACATATATATTTGAAATCTTGTGTAAATTATATAAAATAGTAATACTAGTAATACATTGTGATCTATTACTTTGCATTTGGACTAAAGCTACAAATTTAAGGATACTGCCCAACATCCACAAATTATGATGGATAAGGAATAAACTTTCTGTTGATAACAAGTACCATGAAACTGGTGAAGGTGTTCTCAAGTAACACAATTGTGTTATATTCTAACTTATTCCTAACTTAATCCACACCTCATTTCATCCATTTGTAGTTATAGTAATATTTGAGAAGTTATAGTAATATAACAAGAGAAGTAATATATCGAAATATTGACATCAAGAAAGAGAGAATACGTGGTCAAATACTGTATGATGAAAAATGTTGAAGAATATGACTAAATAGTGGTGGTATTAAATAAGTCTAGTTATTGTTATTGTGAACATATGATCTTGAAAATATGTCTTATATGATTAAATATAAGAATGGAGTAGTCAAAACTGTAGTACAAGACTATTTATCAACTTAAGCTTAAACGATTGTCATCTTTGTCAAGCTGATTACATTTGATGCGGTTAGTTCATAGGTTTCTTGTATCCGCAAAACTAGGAAACGCTTGGTGTTAAAACGGTCTAAGCTAAGTCAAATCTTCAAGTCAAGTCTTCATTAAAACTATCTCATTTCTAAGAAGTACTAAAAAGAAATGCAGATCTATATTTCTTTTTCTTGCTTCCTATAGTTAGTACGATACATGACTTAATAAAAACAATAGATTTGATTCTATTATAAGATAGAACTGTGAATATTTTGATATTAACATCCTAGGTTGTGCCATTATATTGGAATATGTTGATTTAGGGCTATAATAACTTTTGCATAAATTTAACTAAAATTTATATATTATTTATACTCTGCCACAGCAATGCTCACATAATCATATATCGTATAAACACCTTTCCATTATTATATATAATGTATCTGACATTGGCTACAATTACTTTTTCATAATTCCTTCTCCGTAGTGCTTCCAGTTTGTCAATTACTTTATTTTGCCTTAAGTTGTTAGGACCAAATCCACACACAGTTTGCACACACAGTCGAGTATCCAGTTTCATTTTGAAGGATTTCATGCTTGAAATAAGCGAACATATTAAATTTTACTTCATGCTTCTCCTACTTTCTCTCCAGTTATGTACTGAAATTCGGAATTGGAATAGTAACAGTATTAGTCCTTGTTGCTTTCGCTTGTTTTTGCTAGGTGTCCTTCAACTAACTGCATATTGAGTTTTGAGAATTTTCTTCTTATTTTTACTCGTTACTTACGTCTACTTTGGCCTCAGTTTGAATTTCTTGTAATTTTCGTTAAATGTACTGAAACGGTAAAGTGCTTCATTTCACTTCTGGTCACGTTTTTGGTGACCACAATTGGGTATAGAATTTTTTAATTTTTTTTAAAAAAAAGGTCGTCCTATGTGATTCCATATTTCGGTTTAAAAGATTTAGCCGAAAATTCATATAAAAATCACATATTTCTTAAGTGAGTACCGAAGCTACAAGAAGAGCCTATAAAATGCATAATGGACGTATATTTTTAAATGTTAAGTGGGTTCGTAAGGTTAAGTTATTGTAGGAATTGTTTAATGTAAATGATATATGATGTGGAAAAGTCTAAGGAATAAAAGAAAAAATGTTTTATCAAGTAACAAAATCAAAGATGTCTGTAATGTGGTTTATAATTTATTTTTTATTTTTTTATTTTATTTATGTGCACTATGATAAATACGAGTATTAGTTAGGTAATATAAAAGGTATCCTCCGTTTTTCTCGCTAGATGGTGTTGGTAAGCATATATCTGGCAATACTAATCCGATTATGTCAAATGAATGTGTGTTTGAAAGGTGATATTTCAGGCTATATTTTTCGTGAATAATGTGTGGGTTACTTTCTGATAATAGAATAACAGTGCTTTTACTCGTAAAGGAATTAAAACTAATTCAAGTTATATGTCTAGGTTTTACATAATATATTATTTTATTCCATAAATCGATTATTAATTTGTGGTGGTTTTTTACTAGAAGTAATCACTTACCATTTTTTTTTAAATGTTTGAAATCAAAAAATAACTTCAAGAAAGTGAAGAATTCTTTAGTGTTGTATAGGTCTTAGTTGAGAAACGTTTAATTTACAACTGAACAATTTGACTTTTATAAGAATATAGCTTTTAATTGAAGTCATGTACACTCTCCGGAAAGAACGATGTAAGTATTCTAATTACATGAAATTTAGACTAGAGTTCCAGACGAAACATTTTTGGATTAATGCTACATTTTCTTTATATGGAGCAAATAATATTTTATTATATACGTTATGTCATGGCAATCATCCTTATTGAGTAGACATTGAAATTTTTTTTTTAAAAATTATGCACTACAATTGATATAGTTGCACTATAGAATGGGCTTCAAAATAATGACCCAAACTAAAAAGTGGCACATTAAGTAAACTGAAAGTAAAGTAAATTTTAAATAATTTTTAGTAAATTTGTTTAGTAAATAAATTATTATCATGTTGTTATTATGAATGACCAAATGAGTTTTTAGAAATTACATGCTATAACTTTTGATGCCTAATTGAGATGGAAAAAAAATCTAAAAAGAAAACAGCAGAACTTAATCTGAAATGTTCTAAAATTATTCGTTTTACTGAATTATTTATTTCTATTCGAGCCAGTGCACTTGAGCTCTTTTACTCTTTTTTAACTCGAGGTATTTTCGAAACCCCTCTTTACGCCATGACTGGATTATTATTTATCACTTCATCAGACTACGCAATAATTGACCTCAGATCTGCATACCTCTCCGAGGAGCCAGTAACCATTCTGAGATTTTATAACGCGGTGTTGGTAAGTCTGTCAGTTTTCGCAAATAATTTCAGGACTCAATTCTTTATGTATTTCTTGTTGGGATCAATCTTGAGGTCCCTGAGGATGTCATTCGTCCTAATGTACCATGGCACTTTGAAAAGTCTTCTCAGAACCTGACTTTATGCAATTTCTAGCTAGCGAATAGTAATCTTTGAAGCTTTGCTAAAAAACTACACAACCATATAGAAGTGACGGACGAATTACTAAATGGAACCCAAAATATTTCTATATATACGGTTATTTTTATATAATCCGATACTAAATCCGGTTTGAAGTTGTACATCGAAATTATGGCGATGTATGTACCATGGTATATGTAGATATATCGCCATTTTAATATAATTATTGGAAAAAGGCTATTGCAAGTGATTGGGTATCACAGAATATTATAAGGATGTGTTTACTTAAGTGGTCGCAACAATAACGTTAGGAAATAATTGTGAATATTGTTAAAATAAAATTGTTGTGCGAATGTATGATATTACGTTCGAAGTAATAGTTTTTTCTAATTAAAAAAGTATAACTGTTAGAGATGGCGGGAACTTGTGACTTGATAAGAGAGAATGGATTAATTAATTTTATGTCAGAAATAAATGTTACTAAAAGAAATAGAAATAGGCAACTAGCTACTAACAGAGTGAAGCACAGCGACTATAGTAAATCTTAAGCGCTATAATTAATATTACCTAAACGGAGACATTTTAATGAGCACTAGTTATTGATTAAATTTGATCATTTAATGAATCCGTCTAAGTGTGTGAAAAGCAAATTTTTCAGAAATAAAAAACATAGTATAACTCAAGTAAAGTCGTACTGACTTAGCTAGACACTAGCTTCATGTAATAAGAAACACTGGCATATTAGTTCTAAAAGCGAATCAGCTTATTAGTGGATGTTGTTAAGGTATGATCTCATAATTGGTATTTTCTATTAGAATGGTGTAGTAATATAAAAGTATCACTGTAAATATATCATTATTCGAGCTGCAAACAATAGTTTTATTGAAAATTATTTTCAAAATCATTGTATCTAAGCCTTTAGGAATTTGGTAGGTAAGAAAGCAATAATGTCAAGTCGTCTTTTTGGTGTTTTCTTAAAGATCTTATGTTTCATCTTCGTTTTTGTTCTTCTATAACCAAAGTAAATCAGATGCACAGTCACATTAATTATTTAATAATTTATTAACTCTTCTTTAATTATACTTTCTTAATTTTGAGATACTCGTGAGTCACAAGTCAAATAAATTTTTTATATAATTTTGTGTTTCATTTCTTTGCTTTCATCAGTGAAATTTGTACAAATTTTTCAATATCTAATTTATTTAAAAAAATTTCTCAAAAATAGAAATATCACTATAAGCAAAAAAATGAGGAGAGTTCCTGGTACCTTTCACTTTATGATATAGCATTCGATTATCAAAGATTATTGACAATATACTCAATCAATAGTCTCAATTAATCAGACTCAATCAAATTCATTTTAAGTTAATGCAATTAACAAGATATATTATATATATATATATATTATATATTATATTATATTATTACTAAAGGAAATGTACTTAATGTAGAAAAATTATTTTTGTGGTCAGTTATAATAACTCATGCTCAGTAATTATTAAACGATGAACTGGCAAGCTTGAAACCGTACTCTAATAACACTTGCATCCAAAATGATTTCAATCGGCGTCGTAATCCTTGCGATTCGAATGTCCATTTTGAATTGAATCCATTTCTTAATACGAACTCGAAGTCGAAAAAATGATTTTAATTTGCCTTTTTGGCATCATTTTACTACAATTTTGTTGCCATTAAACTCATTTCTGTTTTATTGTCAATAGTTCCAGTAATGTCATAACTAATTAATGGTAATGATAAGTTACAATGATATATGCCTTCATAGCTGATGCTGACTGTCGATTCAAAGCACTTAATGAATATTTCGAACAATCTGTTTTCATATATATAATCAATCATATGAACACCAAACGAAGATTTTCTCAAGCATCGCAATGCTTTAGGTATAATTTTTCGGTAAGGTCAAAACAGTGACATTAAGCCTCTTGAACTGTGAAAGGAACTGTTGCTTTTTAAATAGAACTCACTAGACTAAATCTACGGTATAAAAGAACTCAACCGGTATATTAAAGAAAATAATTTAGAGGAAGAGTATGGTAACCGGAATCATGCTCACAGTTCTAGTCAGTACAGCTTCTGCTGAAACAAACTTCTTGAAGTTCAAATTGATTAAGACCTATTTGAAAAGTGCGATGAGCCAAGAGAGACTATCCGCATTGATAATTTTATTAATTGAAGCGAAAATAGCAGCTTATGTAAATTCTGATAGTATTTTAAGAGAATTCAGTGAGGCTTAAAGTAGGAGGATTTATTTATTTTAAGTTGTGTTTATTTTAATTTGATTAGCAATACAACTTCAACATATACTTTGTCGTATTAGTGATTGTAAATTCTTTACAAACAAATTATATACGGACTATGAATTAATTAAAAATAAAAATTCGAATATATCCTAATATCACTGATAATGAGTACATGGCAATGCTCGAAATAGCGTTGTATGGTCAGGCAAATTTCAAGAAATTAACAAAAATTTTTGTTGTTGTCTTTTCATTGCTATTTAAACCCTTCTTATTTTCAAATAGTTTCTTTTCGTTACAAGATACGTTATTTTTGGCAATAAAAATTAACATTAGTAAAAAAAAGCCTCGTTATTCTGATGTTGCCGACGGCCAGAGTAGGTCTAGTTCCGTCACTGCATACAAACAATAGTTGCTTCCACCATCGTGGAATATTTGTTAATACGATTGGAGAACGTAAGTTGTGTCTCATGTAGATATTTACTTACTGTGTCGACTATCTTCTACCAACACTAACACCTAAGCAGGGAGGAATATAAGTTAAACAGAATTATAATTCGTTATAAAATTAAAAATAAAAAAAAAAAACTTAATGGCAAAAATTATGTATTAAAAATGGCGGAACTAATAAAAGTTTCCATCATAAAAGCTTATCAGACACATACACAAACATAATTGCCGCCATTTTGTGTTGTTTGTACGTACGTGTCACATTTGTTTTACAACTGAAGTGTGTATTTATGTGTGTTAATGCGTAGTAATGTGTGTGCAGATGTGTGTATAAATGTGTGTATCTGCAAAGTGTCATCTCAAGTGTATGTGTTAACATGTTTGTTTTTGACAGGATGCACATTTCGAAAGGATTTGAGTTGTTTTGTGCTAAGTCGAGATAAGATTAAGAGTTGGTGTTTTTCCCCTTTGTATATTTTTCAACAAATTAAGTTGAAATAAAAGAAAAGTGAAAATATAAAGAAAAGCTGTCATTAAGCGAAGCTAAGAATTGGTTTTAATTAAATTAAAACAAACGCGATACCCACGATAAGCGACAGTTCAAGCGAAAACATTGTGCCAATTAAATGTAACCGCACCAAGATGCGGGTATAATAGTTTTTTCTTATAACTTTCACTGTATCTTGGAAGGATTGTCTTGAAGTGTACGGGTAATATAGTTCAAATGCAGCTCATGAAGACCATTGAGTAGGGAGTCAAAATAATGACACTTTTAATTGACTTGTTTTCGTGAACAGTTGATGTTTGGAATGACGCAGATAATTTACTCATATGTTCCTGCATTGGACGTAAATGGAATATCTGCTGCATTGAGGTCAACTAGTAACATTTGTAGGGTTTGAAAACCTTATAATATGCAGCATAATTGAAGTATTGAAACATGTTAATTTAACGCGTGGTTGTATTTGAGAATATTTAGTAATAGTTTGACTTACTTTAAATAAATTTCATTCATATAGATTTTTTTTAAAATTTAAATTTATGAAAATATTTCCAAAAACAAATTAAAAATATTTTTATTTAGTCATATGATCATTTTAACGTTCTCAAAAGAACGAAAAAAATGGAAAGTGAATGGATAGGAATGTGCTCGAAAAGTCTACACAGAGCGGTACATATATAATGTAGAAAGAAAAGTACATAACCAATCTTGGAATTTAGGAAAAATGCTCATATGATATATTTGATATTTTGAAATAACTGATCCTTACCGTTATAGCGGTTTTATGCTAAAATATACGATTTTAAGTCATATGGGTATATTTTTGTTATCTGTTAAATATGCAGTCATGATTAAATTTCCATGGCGAAGGACTTAGTAGTCCAGATTCTTTTTCTTAATTAATTTTATAAAGAGGTTTTTGTGAACAGTAGTGAACTACAACAGCAAAAATTTATTTTTTAAATTATTTTACTTAATTGAATTTTTGGCTGACCATACAGCTGTTTCGAGTATTGCCGAATACCCTTCATCAGTGGTCTTGGAAATAATTATTTTATTTAATTATTCGTAAATAATTATTTTTGAGACTGCATGTACCAGGAATCGAACTCAGGTCCTGCCAAATGTGAAGCTCAGAATCAGCGCACGTTAACCAACTGATCCAAAGCCGTACTTGTCTTCTATGTTCGCATATTTTTGTGGAGTTTTGTTACTTTTGCTATGAAAATTTTTATTAACAATTTTACTTGCTGTATTTATATATTAGAACGAAATCATAAACCAGCTGTAGAATAATTGAATTAATTAATTAATTATATTTATATTTTTAATTGTTAAATTTTAATACTATTCTGTTCGTAGAGACATTATTTGCTGCATGATTTGTTCTTTTTCATGTATAGAACCTAATCTAGGAACGTAATGCTGAGAAAATCATGCTAATGTTACTCCACTAATCGCACGGGCGAGATCAATATTTTGTGATCAATTAATTTTAAAATTTATTTTAGTGTTAATTCACAAATGAATAAATAAAATAAATAAATAAATTTGTTATATTGCTCCCTTAGTGAGAAGACTTCTTTGTGTACATGAATTTCATACAACCATATTGGTTTTAGTACAACTTTTAAGAGTCTATTGTTGTTAAGTGTAGTAAATTTTAAATGCCAGCTGTCTTCGATTTAGATGTATGTAGAGTTACGTAATACATTGATGGAATATGTAAGTATATTGTATACTCCGTTTTGTGGTTTAAGTCACTGGGTATAAGATTCTTTGAAGAAATATGATCTGTGTTGATTTTACCTCCAGCTCAAAAAGTACCCGGATGTTGTAAATAAAACACAAATTTAAATTTTATTCCACATTTATTTTATCTTCTTCAGAATGTGCTCCTTCTAAGCGATACACATATGCCAACGCTTAACCCAATCTTCCATACACTGTTCGTAGGCCCGTGCAGGTATGGCTTTTAGTTTCTTCGGTGAATTCTCTTTTACTGATTCAATCAACTCAAAACGCTTACCACGAAGGGGTAATTTGAGTTTCGGGAACAGGAAAAAGTCGCACGGTGCCCGATCTGGCGAATATGGTTTCTGACAGAGGTGCCGTGTTTGGTCAAGAAATCGCGTAGAACAAGAATTTTCCATAGTAAAAATCGCTAAATGCACTTGAGGTAGTCTCACATTAACAGTTGCTGTAAACAAACTAATTGACAGATGACGCTCAAATTTGTACCATATGACAAGAAAGGGTGTACCAACATAACAAAAAAAAATTTTGAAAAAGTCCTATTACTTAAGAAGTAATTAACAAACAACAAAATCCTCAAAAATTTTTGAGCAGAAGGTATCTTATTTAATTTCAAGCGTTCTTTGTTTAAAAGAATGCTAAATCTGTCAAGATTTTAATGTGTTTGGATTAAAGCGGTTGTGACTATAACAACCGTTATTTTTTGAAATTGTATATATTCCTCGCTAAGTCAATATGGTCGCTCCAGCTACCATTCTTCACTATATTTCCATTGAAGATTACAGTACACGAGTGATGCATATTTTTGGTTTAGCACTTTTTACTTATTATATATATAATTATACATAAATATTTCTTCATATATACTTAACTTTAAAGTCATTTCTGTGGCGTTCTGTTTATATATTTGACATTCCTAAAGCTGTTCATATGAACTCAGTTATCTACAGGAAAGTTAGAAAAGTTTTTTATGCAGAAAATTATTTTCTTGAATTTTGACTTTGGCTATTTGCATAGCCTGGTATCTTAGATACAATATTTGTATTCGTAGAAGTAACAATTGGTTTTCATTTTGAGGTATGTGTAGGATTTATAATAAATGTGTTATTATTCAAAGTTTCTTTAACACTGCATTTATTACACTTATGAATTATTATTTTGACAGCAATTTTATTTTTCTGTATTTGAGTGTTATAATTAAATGTAGTTGCGTTGTGACCTGCCAACACTGCGTAGATGTGTTGAACCTGATATATTTTAGAAATAAGACCACTTGTATTTCTAATGTAATTTGCTAAAAAAAAAAAGATGGAAGAGATATTACACCCAATAATGTGTCTTTCACTACAATGAACACAAGAAAATAAATGTGGTAACTCATAAATCTATATTTGTTGTTTCCGTCTAACGTATCTGCATTTTTGAGATATTTAATTCAATTTTTATTTTTTTATGTACAAGTATATGATTTTATGTAGAGTTTGTAAAAGAACCAAAAACCGGAATTCTTATATTTAGAGTTCAAGCTAGAATATGTTTTAATTTTGATATTACCTTAGGATACTGCGGCAGTCTGTATAATTGACCAACACACTTAGACTCTACGATGGACTATGATAATCGACATGGAAACTTCGTATAAATTTAAATTAATATAACATAAAAGTTCATTCAATTAGGAGATGTAAAGTAAAAGAGATAATTCTGGAATAAATTACATTTGTCTATATTGGCGGCAGGTATTCCTATCGACTTCTATCCTATTAGATGGTGTGGTCTGGCTATCTTAATATATACGTATTTATCGTTGTTTGGTTTTAGTAAACAGCTACTTCTTTGGTTATTAATATCACTGTCTCATCAACACTTTAGCGATCAGAGTAAGAAAGAGGCAATTCCAAACTGAGAACACCACAAAAGCGGTTTCTTTAGGATTAGATTTAAATAGACAACATCTGTATAAAGTACAGTTTCTCTCTTCTTCTTGTCAAAAGTGTTTCATATTTGAGATTTTTATCCTCAAATACTTTTGTATATGAATGGAATATTTTTGTTTGTATTGTTTATGCACTTTCATATGTTTATCTATCTATCCTCAAGTATGATTCGATATTTACTACGTTTTATAAATTCGTACGTGGGTTAAAACCTGTACTAGCATTATCACGACCTTGCTGTAATTCAGCGAATAACCATCCCGCTTTGTTGGATTGGTTATGTCATGAAAATGAAGATGCTCCAGATAAAAAGGTATTGGAAACAATAGTTGGAATTAGATCGGTAAAGTGATCCACTTGAGGGAGCACTAACCGGACTTGATGCATGAAACTGAAGAAGGCGCGCATGTAGCAGAGCCGTGTGGAGAGATATGATAGCATCAGGCCTATACCCACCTGTTGTTATGGCCAAATAAGTAAGTAAGTATGTAATACATATAAGTTCACTAACTAAAGAGTTGTTTATAGTTTTAATAAGCAGTGTTTGAGTATATTAATTTAAGTTGCTTTAGTTTTAAATGTGAACTTTTCTCATTATTGCTGGAACTTCTTTTGGGACTACCTTATTTTTCTTTATATATGCTTATATCCACACAATTATACGATATTCGACATAAAATAACATCTTCGAAATTTTCGGCATCTTTATTTTTCGTTTATTATGGTAGCAGCTGTCCATCTTATTCGATGTAACATTTATCCTACTCTGAGTGGCTCCTTAAATTTCTATGTTATCTCCAAATAAATACGGAGCACCTAATTTATTAGAAAAGTTTTATTATTCCAACAAAGGATCTTTATATACCCTTATTAAAAAACAATTGCTTGTACTTTTCGCCAATTTCCAGTTTGCAACATTTTATGGATTTTAAAGTGAATGCGTTCAGGATATCTTCGGTATATTTTGTGCAATACTAAAGAAGCAAAATGGCCGTCAGTACAACTGCAATTGTCATAAGAACTTAACGATTACAGCTCAGAAAAAAGTTTGCAGCTGAAAATTGCTAACAAGTAAAATCAATAACAGGAGCTGCATCAGCAACAATAAAAGGAACTAAAAGTATTGCTGGTGAATTTGATGAATTTGCAAGGAATATCGCAAAGGCAATCCATCATACTGTTAGATAGTAAAATGCTGTTGACACTTGCGGCATAAAATAGACTACTCGTGAAAGCATTTGAAGTTGCTGAATGCAAAAAATATAACAAAATATAACAAAATATAAAAATAAAAAATCCTATACACACAACAGCAATATATGAGCTGTTGCTGTCACAACTGCAACTTCTTCAAAGTAATTTAGTGTCAAATGCAGACGAGAGAAATGGTATAACAATAATGGAGTAGAATATCACGAGAAAAACAAAAACATCACAATAACCAAGAAAGTGCTGATGTGAGAATGTAGCGATGAAGAACGACGTGATGAACAAAAACATTAGTTACTTTAGCTTTAAGAAAACAAAAAGAATTAAAGAGGAACAAAATATGGCAACCACAAACTAAATTAAGTTTAGAAATAATGTTAAGTGTTGTAAAGCGCAAATTTATTACCATCGATATGTAATATAAGACGGAAGTTCAGTACAGATCTTGCAAGAAAGAATTTCAATAGGTTGATTACTTTTTGTAGTTATTCAACTGATTATGCCCAGCAAAAAAAAAATTAATCAATGTAAAAAGCTAATTTATCGGTTATTTGTTTTGGCTATATCGATTATAATGACTTACTAGACGAACATGTAGGAGGGTTTATTAAAGTGGTGACTTAGTCCGTGAATTTAATCCTCATCGTCAACTTTTTAATTGATTGTTTTAGGATAGATTGGTTAAATTTAATCCATGAAATTTATTAATTATTGCAGGTTATTCATATTAGCTCTTATTAAAAAGCGATTCTCATGCTCTGATCAGAACAGGCACAAACAAAATTGAAGATAGTTATTTTATTTATTTGATTCCAACTGTGACAGTCAGTATTGTTAAAGATTCCACATTTGTTCACCCCTAGTACTTGCTGTTAGTCTTAAGTCGTCTTTTTTCATTCGGCTTACCACCCATATTATCTGCTTACGAAAGCGTCCAGCTCATATTGTTTTATTAGTCTATTGAGTTGCAATATTCCTTCAACTATGGTTTGGTATTTGGTTGTAATAGTTCTTTTGAACACATTTAGTGGCATAAGCACTGATTCGAAAAAAACTTTCTTGCAGTGGAAATCGTTTTCTTGTCACTTTATTAGGTTTCTCATTTCTCTTCATATTTCGATGTTCAACGACCGATATAAGAAAACAATATATGGTTTACTCAAAGTATATTGTGGTTACAATAGTTGAATTTAGAGTATGAATTGTAGCTTGATTATTCAGTAGAATAGCGATACTCTTTTTCTATCAAAAGTCTATGATTAGTAGCTTACGTGCCGTTGCAAATGTGATCACTTGAAGTTAGAATATGCTGGATGAGTTAAGGAGTCGTACAGATGTTTAATCTTTCTGAATATTTATCTGCACTGACACCACAATTCATCTTGGACTATTCATAAAGATTACGATCGCGATCCCATGCCGTTTTAAATGCGAACACTTATGTTAAGAAGATGCTGGACGAGTTGAGAAGTCGTACAGATGTTTAATCTTTCTCAATATTTACCTACACTCACAGTACAATTGATCTTAAACCCAACTAACAGCGATCCAACAGCGATCGCGAACACAACTAACAGAGATCCCGTAGTCCACTCTTTTCTCATGGGAAGAACTGTGGTTAGGTACTTGTTTCGCTAAAGGTTTTAGGTATCCCTAATTATTAATATTGAAAATCTTCAAATAGAAGTAATTTTCAAAAATTTTGCTGTATATGTGTGCGTTTGTTTTACCTGTTTCTAGTGCTGTCAGCTGGCAATTTCATTTTGCGTTTTATTTGTGAAAACATTTCAATTATTGTTTTTCTAAATGAATCCATTGTTTTTATTGTATGACATCAAATTAATATGAATTTTGTTAATAACGCCAAAACTAAACGCTGTATGCAATAACACTTATGTAAGGAAAGAACACTCCTAAGTGAACTTAAAATTGCTATGTGAGTATCACGTGAGGTGCAAAAGTGCAAGCGACTCTAAGCTCATACTTAAATCCATTAGGCATTTATCATTGAAATTATAAGGAAAATAGAAAAGAATGTAAAACGAATACAGTAAAAACAGCTGTAAAAATTATGTTTAAAGTAAAAAGTATAATACAGGCAAGAAAAAAGCGATATTTCATTTTGCACGTTAGATTATGGAACGGACGTACTAGCGCTACTTAAGCGTATTTAACGATGCACTCGACACACATTTGCATGCGGCAAGTACAAGTTGCTAGCGAATGGCAAATGGTTGCACTTGTATTACGTTTTACAACACTTACACTTGCATGTGCGATTACGTTTGTCTGGAGCTTAAGCGCAGAAAGTACTTTCCCGAAGCTGCGCTACCAAGCCAGCTTCCTTCCGTGCCGTAAATGATGAATAAGACTTGGCATGCATTACCGAGTGCAATAATCAGTATCGTCACCGCAGTCGTCTTTGCTGTTGTTATTTTTTATTGTTTTTCGTTTTTTCTGTTAAGTAAAGTCGACGACGTTGCTTTTATCGCGAGCGTCTTAGTTTGTTGTTTGAAACAGGAAACGGAAGTGGCAGCGCAAGTTACCTACCTGTAAGTTTTATGCCAGCAACTGAAATGCAGTCAAGCGATGCGTTTATATTACAAGCTGTTACTTGTAAGTGTAAGTTTCGTGGTTGAGATATATGCTCACCAGTATTGCAAAGTTATGTGGCGGGCAGCAGCGGTAACTGCAACAACAGCAAATACAACAGTTATAAGCGTAATAAACTTTTAACTTGAAATGGTGCTACTGCGGAGGAAATTAAATCAACGTCATGTGCATGTTGAAGTTCCAGAAAATTACTTCATTTTCATTGTTGTGTTCTTATATTTGTTGAAGAATGTGTAAAAGAGCTTTCCGCGTATAATAATTCTGGAAGTGAATATGTTAGAGTTCAAAACGTAAATTAGAAACACAGAATTACGGTATGTAAAAGTAATTCAAAGTATACTTCTTTGAAAGCTGGAATTCAATGTACAGACATTTTGTATTATTATTAAAATGTTCACCTAAAAAGTATCTGCAACTTACATAGACTCCAGTCCATGAGCTGCTATTACAGACAAAGAAAAAGAGTTGCTCATTGTATTAATATGTCAAAGTTAATCCTTTTAAGTCTTTTAAGCAGATATAAATTATGTTACATATGTCATTTAACATAATTGACTAGCTTGACTTACTTTTCTTTTTTCATATATAACAAAACAATAACCAAATATTTTTACAATTTAAAGCAACTGCTATTGGCGTTAGATTCTGATGGTTTACTTCCGGACTTTGATTCAATGAGTTGAACTTAAACCTTTTGAACCATTTAAGCAGATATATTTGATGACGTAAGTTATTATTTACTGTAGTTTGACTAGCCTCTTCTTTCGTATATAGTAAACAGATGGACAAAAATAACAATAAAGCATTTTTACAATTTTAATACATTTAATGTAGGGTCTAGATCCCATTGCGGTACTTCATATATGGAAAAGCTTATTGCTTTGATTCAATGAGTCAAACGTAATCCTTTTGAGTAACTGAAACATATTTAATGTCCCATATTGCATTTTTTAAAAAGTGCAGTTTCATTAAACTCTTTTTTAATACGAGTATAATCTTGTCAAACGCAATATGATACAATTGCTTAAAGAGCTCCAAGAATTTTCAATAAACCATGTAGACCTCAATGACATAAAGTCATGTAATTAATATATAAATAAAGTTCAATTAACTTTATTAAAAAAAATACTAGCAATAACAATAGCAACAAACGTAAACATTGAGTGAAAATAATATTGAAATTTGATCGATTTTGTTAAATGTACAAGATCCAGAACACGCATGTGTCCAGTATTCAGCCTTCAGTAATTCCATGTTCAAGATTGTTCGATATGGGTTATCAGTAGTAAGGCGACGTTACTAAAGATCTGCATGATATGAGTGTTATTATTGGCAAAACATTATACCTAACACTACTTCGTTTTGTTTTGTATATTTTTCTAAACTTCTTAAATGATAACAAATATAATATA
>NC_051847.1:118313320-118325311 GCF_002237135.1 Teleopsis dalmanni
TTATATCTTTATATTGTATCCTCTGCGTTCTCAGGTTATTAGGTTTAATTAGATTTTGGATGTCTTTAAAGTGTTGTATACTCGTATTATTGATTACCTTAAATAGTTATATTTCTTATAGGACTTTGTTACCAGTTGTAAGATACAGAACGTAATAATATTGAGATCTATAGAATTTGTAGAGATTTTGTCCAAAATAGTAAGGTTCACAAATAGGATGTATTGTACGGTTAGAAAATTCTAGCAATCTGTATTACTTTTTTTGCAAATCCATTTTTTTTTTGAAATTTCGATAAATCTAAAAGGTCAAGATAAAAAATGGATTGAAAAGTATTTATGTTTGCATGATGCACTGATAAGATTCTCAAATAAAAAACGAAATATTCGGTATAGTTGTTTTGAAAGCTGATAAATTACAATTAAATATAAAAAAATATACCAAAACTATAAACAATTACGATAAGAACGGAATTCTTCGTGACTTAACTTTTTCTTAGTGAAGCCAAAGAATTGATGGAATAATAATTTATTTTGCAAAAAGTTTAGACATTCTAACCTTTATGCGTTGGTTATGATTTTAATGGAAAGATCTCTACAAATATTTTTTTGGATCCAGAAATACCATTTGTATGTATTCAATACAATATAACCTCATAACTCAATAGACTCTATATAATAAATGTTTTGTAATATTTGTTCGCCCTTAAAAATTTAACAAAAATGTAAAAGTGGTTTTAAATTCTGAGTTTTTCCTTATACGGTAATACAATGGGCATCCCTTGGATCACCGGTACAACCAAACCTAACCTATTGCTAGTTATTTAAATATATAATGCCTTAACTATATTATACCAAAATACTGTACTCTTTTTAAAGTAAAAAAATATCATTTTATTTTAGAGTCCATAAAATCTACTATGATTTTTGTATCCTATTGTGAATATGCTCTACCCACATTTTAGTTTAATTGATCTCATCATTTTGTTAGTGAAATCTTTGCTCATGTTCCACTGTTTCTATTGATTTTAATGTTTACTTGGCTGGTGGTATATTTGAATATAACACATTACAGTTATTGTTGTTATTTATTAAAATTTTTGACATGAAATCGCTCAATAGCCGGTACTATGGGCAGAAGAGTTCTATTGTACCAATTTTACTATTGATTACCCAAAGCCCTATAAGGCTTTGTGAACAAAGTCCAGAACTAAATCTAAAGAACAGCTCTTAATCTGAAACTACAGTTAATCGGAGGAAATTTAATAATATCTACTTTATGATTATTTATATGGCGTCTCTTAAATATTATACAAGATCTAACCATGGCCTCTGATTTTAGCCTGTTGGCATTCATTCATTAATACAAAGTATATATATACGAAGTTATATAGCCTTTTTCATAGCATTAAAAGAGAGAATTTAAATTAGATGTGTTTTAAGAATTTTAAGTATTAGAAAATTTCTATCATTCGCGAGATTAAAGAATACGATTTGCTCCTAGTAAAAGGAACAATTGCGACACAAAGGCTCCAGTGGTCGTGTCATAATGTGCGGTGGCAAATGCGAAAATGTTGAAGACATAAACAATATCACTATCGCAACAGTCTACAGCCATTGTCTTATAATAAATTTATAATAATGCGAGTGTAGAAGTGAAACAAATGCAAAGTGCAGCAAAAAGCAGCTAAAAGTTTTACGAGGATTGCTGCTGAACGTTGACAAATGTACGTTAAGACTATGGAAAGGGCTTCTAGGCATTGTAATATATTCATTGCCATTGGATGGCGCTAACAATTGTTTTGAAGTTACTCAGAGGAGCAGTTCAGCAGTGGAGCAGTTGAGCACTTTCTGAAGGATACACTACAAAATATTATGGAACAACACATTTGTTTCAACAACACTTAGAATCGTTTCATATGACCAAGTTCAGTGTACATGTTTTATGCATTTGAGTAAAAAATTTAATTTCTTGTTACTTTTGAAATTGTTTTTGTGTGATATCTATTGCTGCAATATCACAAGTTCCACTCCAGTTGGCATTTTAATTTAAGTTTTCATTTAAATTTCATTTGCACATGTTATTTCATTTATTTATGTTTATTATGCGCATATCAGATGATTTTAGTCATTTGCACAACAAAAATCCTTCCATTTCTTCCATTTCTTCTATTTTTGAATTTGATACGCTATGTGCACTTTTGTCAATTTAAGGATACCAAAATTTATTACAAAAGTGTTTGGATCTTTCACTGAAATTGCATTTCGTACAACAGATTCTGAAAGGTAAGCAATCTTTTGAGGCTGTTATTTAGTTTTTGAAAATTTAATTATTATAAAAAAGTTTCCTTAATAAAATATTTACTTCTATAAAAATGTTATCAAAAATTCACATTTGTTTGTAATTAAAACAGGTGAATCATACTTCTTATGTGTAGGGGTATATGAATGAAATCTTACTATCTTACTATCTATCATCATAATAGCGTCCGTTCGTCCATTTTCATTTTTTAATACTTTTACATGTCTAAAGGGTTTATGTGAATAATAATGTTGATAACACATACCACTTTTTGTATGCCAATCCGACACACAACAAATACGACTATGTTATTGTCAATTTAGATTTTAAGTAAAATGCTATAATTTCTTTTTTTATTAGAGCTATAGGAATTTCTTTGGATCAGTAATATATCCAATATTACTACTATAACTAAAATCCTTTTTAACACTTAGGTGTTTTTGTATGAAAAAATTTTTGTTGCAGGAATAGATTGATCAGTTTTTTGATAATAATTTTGATATGCATAGTTCAGAAAATTCAATCTAACTCAGACTGCAGATACTGTAGAGAAGATAGAAAATCTGCATACCATATGCTTTGGCAGTGCCAAGCACTGATGCACAAGCGGAAGAAACACTTAGGAGGTAGTTTTGTGGATCCAAGATTAGGAAAGATAGGCTCAATACTGTCATTCATTCAAAAAATCGAACTAGGAGAAACACTCGAATCCGACTAAGGAGCAATCGATCTTTTAGGTCGCAGTGCAATATCCCTTCTTTTTCAATAATATATATTATTATATGGTTTAGAAATATTTTATAAGTTTATGGTTCTAGTTATTCGCTAATTAACAAGTGGAATGGAATATGCTACCCATAAAAATTCCAAGCTTTTTTTTCACTACTTGTTACTAGATTTAAAATCTATTAAAAAAATACTATCATTTAAAGTCGTCATGTTTTCTTATGTTTCCTTATTGTGTTCTTTTACTTGATCAGATCTGATATAAATCTTATCAACATAGAATAATCTAAAGGTCCTAAACTAATACTACACATAAATTAGCGTTGATTAACAGAATGCAGGCAACATAACGCATTTTGTTCACATAAAATTAGGGACGCAACGTTAAAGAGATTATTATCATATGATGTTACTCAATAATGTGGTGGTTTTACTTTGCATTCAAAGTGGTAGAAGACTGACTACTGAAATGAAGATGATATTTCATTAATTTTTTTTCAGCAAGCGATTTTATTATTGTAATCGCTTGCTACAAAGCTTATCTTTGATAACACAGTTACAAATGTATATATTTTAAAAATCATAATGCATCCGAGTAATATATCGTTTCCACCAGTTGGGTCCACTATTCAAAATATTATTTAAAAATTTAGGATTATGTTTATTGGTCACAATTTATGCCAGTGTCGAGAAAGTACGTAACTCATCGATAAAAGAACTTGGTTTTAGCTCATTAGCGTTATAGGAGATGTTGCATAATGATGTTGATACATATCATTACAAAATTGCTGCATGAATTAATGTTGCACAATCATCGCTTACACTTTAACTTCAGAGAAGGTGCATTTATGTGGTTGGAGTTGATCTATTTAATAATACAAAATTTTGATCAGACAAAAATGCAAGTGGTACTGCTCAAGGCACCCGATGTCGGAGCACTATAAAAATTTTATGTTTGCAAAATTGTATAAATATTATATGAAGGTATTTCTGTTGCAACAGAATAGTTCTAAATGGTATATTAATTAATTGAAAGCAGAGTTTGGATATACCAAAATTTTCACTAACAGATCTATAGCCTAAACAATAAAATTTTCTCCAAAATCGTTGTTTGATAAGGACAGTTTTTAAAAAGCTACTATATAAAACGAGTAATGATTGCTAAATCCTTTATTGGATATAGTTTTAATTGAAATGTTATGAATTCAGTAATAATATTAATTCAACAAATTGTTTGTACTTACAGTGCTATCAAACTATGAAGCAAAATCAAAATTAGATCAAAATTCGGTAAAAAAAGCTAATAGAGATACTAAAATGAAATTTATTTAAAACAGTTTTTGACATATGTTTTCCATTGAAAGTATTAACATATGATATTGAAAGCTATTGCTTAAGTAGGTGTGTTATATTATTTATAATATAAATAAATATTTTATGTATCAAATATTTTCTTATTACCTCTTAAAGTTTTTGAGATATTCGAAATATCGGAAAACTGTCTATGTTTGGTTCTGGTAAGCTTTACACAAGAATGTTTACCTCAAAGGAAACATTTTCAGTTTCCTTATTTTTAAGGAAACTCTGATTTTAATAACTCTACTAGTATAGAAAATACCGATCGATCGTCTAATTTAAGTGCTCGCACAGTGTGTATAGTTCAGACAAAAATCACAATATAGTTGGTTGTGGGCCTAACCTAGGGCTTAGGTTAGGTGAGTAGGGAAGAGGAACAAGATACTTTCAATTATCTAAAACGCCATTTTGATTTTATCTAGGGCTTATAAATAAGAAAAGAGAAGAAAAATCATATGTCAATATATATACTAAAAATAATACGTTTCTTTTAAAAACTGTAATGAAACAATAATGATTCTAGTATGATGTTGAGCATTTTCCGAGTTAGTGCAACAGGGCACTTTTAATCTTTGATAGCTGGAGAGTTTCTGCAGAGTCCCACCCATCTCACTGACTAATTTGTGTATTCCTCATAAGCTTCGTTAATATTCAATGACTGATCTAAGATCTGCGTACAGCCCTGTGCGGTCACTAAATACTCTGAGCTTAGATAGTGCTCAGTAGGGTAGCCTGTCGGTTTTCGCATATACCTTCAGGGCTCTGTTCCTTATATATTTTTTGATCGAATCTATTCTAAGGTCTCTTAGTATGTCATTCGTGCGAATGTACCATGTCACTTGGAAGAGTCTTCGGAAAGCCTGACTATGAGCAACTTGTAACTTTTGGAACACCTATAAAGTAGTGCTGGTCTAAATATATGGCACATTAAGGGTTGATTGTAAACTCATATAGCTTATGATGGTATTAGCTTCGTTTATTTTCTGTTACTTTTAGATTTCGAAATTCCTAAAGACTATTTGAAACAAACTCAAAGTTTTTTCATTTGATGACCTAAATAACTGTAAATCTTTTTGATGAAAATAATTTATTTAAGTTTCACTTAATTCATGCACATGTGAGATTGAAATCCACGTAACTCAATATTTAATACATACGGAAGTACCTAACAGATGCATTACTTGGATCACTTCGCATAAAATGGTGTGCAGTAAAAAATTTACGAAAATGCTGAAGAAATAAAAGAGATATAAACAAAATGAAATTAAATAAAAAATAAATCATAAAAATGTTAAAATTAAAGTGGAATTACTGCAGTAACATTTGTGATGAAAAACGATAAAAGCTTTAAAATTGATACATTACGATGCGTATTATCCTGCAGGATTACTGCTTTGCAGGGAAAATGATGAGTGTGCAAAACATCAAATGACATAAACTGAATAGAAGACGAGGAAGAGGAAGCGGAAACGGTGTGCGAGGAGCACTGAAATGTATTTGAAAAATTACAGAAATTCAAGTCATAAAATAAAGAAATATTGTTTGTCCTTAAAATCAACAAGCAATTGTTGATGTGTTAATGCGTGTATGGGAAATATGGGTCTCTGAGTATCTGATAGTACCGAGGATGAGTATGTCATGAGCACACGCACACACATAGAAATTGTTTTAAAAATATTTACAGATTTTTTAAATATTTTTTATGTATACAAAATTGTTGATGCTATAAAATTTAATTCGTGTTATGCACAATAAATTTTCACAGCTGAAAAGGACAACAATATAAATTCATTGAGCTGATAATCTGATTTGTTGTTAAAAGGATATCAAGGTAACCTTTTTCGCACACTTCCTTTTCACATTTTCGTTTTGTGTGTCAAAATAGGCGACTACAAGGCCAAAAAGCACAAGCGAAAGGGGTCAAATCAACACTTAATCAAAAAAAAAAGAGTTTATTAAAAGGAAGCGTAGCGCACAAAACAATATTCCCTCCAAAAAAGTGTAAAAATAGCACTAAAAGGGACACACGGTGTTAGTGATAAATGAAGGGATTTGCGCAGCCCAATACAGACACCAATACAAATCTCACACACACACACACACACACACACATTCAGACATAAACATTTATAAGCTGCGACTAATACATAACAAATCACCTACGCACCTGTTATCGTGCTGCAAGGCGTTTTATTGTGTCATAAATTAGAAGGAATTTCGGGGATAACGACTGTCACATGCAAAGCAATGATGGGCTCTGTATTTTAGTGTTAGCTCTGCCCGAACGGAGGTAAAAAAGTTCAAAAAAACAAAAAACAAAAAAACAACAACATTTATTAGCTATTGTTGTCTGTAGGAACGCATATACATGGCATATTGGTGCTTAAAAGCAAGCCGCCGTGATGGCTTAACAGGAAGTGGACATTGTACCGAAAAAAGCTATAGAAAAATGTCTGTGCTATACTAAAATTCAATAAAGTTAATGTGAATGAATTTCTATTGAATTCAGTCCTGTAGACTGTTAAATAAATTTTGCCAAGAGTTGACTTTACTCGATACAATACGTTTCGGTTCCACACTCTCTCCTTTGTAAACTGATATATTAATTAATGAGTTTTAAGGCACAATCATTGATATAAATTCACACAATTGTTCAATCTTTTATAGACAACAACGACGACGACAACAACAACAACAACAACAACAACAGTAATAATTTAATGCCTTGAATAATTTAGTATACAAAATGCTGGCTCATTGCATATCCTTTCAGAGTTTGCAGGCTGATTAAGCAGTTTAACTCAGACATAAGCCTTTAACGCGTACTATTATATTGAGATATAATAGATATACGAGCACAAAGTACAGTAAGAGTATTTTGTTTATTTAATATAAATTATGAGCTGCCAACAACACTTTATCAAGAAAAAAAGGATAAATATTAAATTTCGTTTGGCAGCCTAACAAAGGCACTGACAGCAAGACGTTCGCCCAAATTTTTAATTAACACAAAATATGTTGCTAATTTGCTGTTAAAAATGTTAGTGTTGATAGCGCTTTATATATTGAGCAATGAGCACTGAGCACTGAGCACAATACCGCACCAACAACAGGAACAACAACTGCAGCTGAACAGTGGAGCAGTTGAGCAGCGGAGCAGCGGAGTAGTGGCAGCAATATTTTGTCAACAACATTTGGGTTGTTGTAAGTGCTTGGCGTGCGTATTGTTGAACGCGTGCACATAAATTTCACAGCCGACAAAAAGGATACAAATTTTTTAATTGTTACTGGGTTTTGCTTTCATTACTGGGTGGTGGCACTTGGGAAGCTGTCGTGGTATCCAGCAGTTGAAGTAATAACAGCGGCACAAAGCTTAGTGGCATAGTTTATAGCCTGCCATGTCAACACTGCAGCATAAGTAAAAAATTATGCGTTTCGTTTTGAAGTATTTTGCAGTACAAGCGCTAAAGGATTGCATAAATTCTGATAAGGACTATTTCGCTCTATGGTTTTACAGAAGAACCTAATTTTTGTTTTCATTTTTCGCTTGTCAGTGAGAAAATATGCCATTCATAATTTTAAATTTTTTAGTAGATATCTGTTTAAAAGACAAAAATCAAAATTATATTATTTAATATATTATTTATATTTAAGGTGCGCTGATTCTGAGCTTCACATTTGGCAGGACCCGAGTTCGATTCCTGGTACTTGCAGTCTCAAAAAAATAATTATTTACGAATAATTAAATACAAGAATAATTTCCAAGACCACTGATGATGGGTATTTGGCAATACTCGAAATAGCTGTATGGTCAGCCAAAAATTCAATTAATTAAAATAATATAAAAAATAAATTTTTGTTGTTGCATTTCACTACTGTTCGAGAAAACCTCTTTATTATTTAATTACTATATGTTTTTCCTGGAAGATGCTTAGACAAAAAACTAATTAAAGATTAGAAATTCATCTCTACAATGTATAAAAATCTTTCGATTGAGTTCATTATATAATTTTAATCTTTTTTAGTCGATTTGTTCTAATTCTTCCTCTTTGCTTATCATTTTCATTAGCAATGGGGTGGATCATTTACTACCATGCACACTTCATACACAGTGTCGGCAGGGCACCGAGATTTTAGTCTTCTCTTACAACAGGCATGCCTACCGTGGGAATATTCTAACCCCTTCACCGCAGAAGGAGGATGATAACTACGGCTGAGTTTACATTGCTGGGTGCTAGGTTAGTGTTTATAGTATATGGTAAAGAGAATATCTGGAGAATTAAAACAGTTTTAACAATTAATGATGCTAATATAGTAAGCCCTGAGAAAGAAGTTAAAAATGAACTATAAAATGTCGATGATAACAAAATAAAAGAATATCTACAAAATAAAAAATCGTTTGAATTTTGATTCTTTGTTCCCACATTGTCTTCAATTTCCAGATATTCTGTTCACTGAGTTTATCTTCACTACGTATATATAAACTTAGAGTTCACTGATTGCGATCTGTTATTTGTCAAATTGTTTGAAACTTTTTTGAAATATTTATGGTAAATTTTAATCAAATCAGGCTAAGTAAACAAAGTAATTAATGCGTGTATAGATATAGAGTGGCCCAATTGAACTGCAATGAACTTCAAAAACTTTAACTTTGAAACTGGTGCCAATACTGTCTAGATATACTATCAGTGGTATATCAGTGGTAAATTGACTGTAAACAAGTGTATGGACGTATTTGTGATTTAGATTAGAAGAAAAAATTATCTGCATCATAAGTGGTTCAGAAAGGTAAAAACAAACATAAAGTAAAACACTAGTAGTTGTTAAGAGGTAGATTTTACAAATGATTAAGAAGAAAATGCCTCGATCCCAAAAAATCTTTTGTGTTTCTATGAGTACAACCAAATGTCAGATATTATCTGAAAATATTGAGCTCTCTTGTTCGAACAAAAGAGGTCATAAATAGGGACGTTCGAATGTCCACCTAAAGTCAAATACCACTGTATGTAATGTTTTGTTTGATTGATATGTGACCTGCGTTGCTAGTTTTGAACGTGTGATCTCAAAATCAAACATAAATATCCGTAGCGATCAGATTTTAAAAGCTAAAGTCGTCAGCAGTCAAACATTTCGGTGAATAAGATTTAAATTTTCAAAAAAAATTTTACAACGTTAACTAATGAAAGAACATATTCCACATTTTATTTTTAAAATTTACTGACATCCACAGTCATTAGATGCAAGCTCGCTCGACTTCTTGGCACTAACATTTCGGAGATCAGTTTCAGCATTATTAGACGAGAGCATAAAGCACTGATGAACTCAAAGAAAATCTTCTTCGTGAACAGTTCGAGACTCCTCAAGTTCAGACCCAAGCAACATGGAATTTGTTTGTCGAATCAGTTTTATTGTTTGATCTCAAAGCGTCAACCGTGAAAACATGAATTATTATATTGTTTTTAAACAGTTTTTTTTGTTGTTTCGATAAAATCATTTTCAAATGAAAGAATACAACATTTTTAGAAATTGCAGTTAAATTGGGCCACTTTGTAAACATATACATTTGTAACATATTTTAAATGTTATGTTTTCATAACAAATGTTAAAGTTATAAAAATAATAGAGATTATCTTTTTCTGTGTAAATCAATCAACCTTGCTAAAAGCTAATTCCATTAGTTAAAGGGTAGCTGTTGAACCTTTTAATAATATTTTTATTTACATTGAAAAAAACTCAAAAACAGTTCTATTCCTTTTCATTGTACATCAAATATTCCGTTTTTATCTTATATAGATATTTCTAGATGTATGTTTCTTGAAAAAATCTTAACTTGGTTTAGCGACAGACTTTTATGTAAAGTTCGCAACAGGATATCTTTCGCCAAAAAGCCAAAAAGCGAAAGATATCCTGATTGCAATCGCAAGGATGTGGCAGCTGCTGCATGAATGTTGAATGTTGCTTAGCAGAACGATTTTGCAAAATGTTGAGGCAATGTTAAGGATTAAAGTGTAAGCCTCATGCTATGTAGATACCGGTGAAGCTACTAGAATCAGCCCGAAAATTTAAATTCATTCTAACATTATGCAGATATCTGGTAAACTGATTTAACAGGATTGAAAATGCATATGTGAGATGCACAAACGAAAGGATAAAGGGTGCAAAAAAAAAATTAAACTAAATTTTACTTTCTATTTTAAACTAAAGTGCATCCTAAAGTACATAAATTTTTATGTTCCCTTTTATTTGGGTATTTAATCTAAAATATTTTTAATCCTTTAAATTTTATTTGCTGCTTTAACTAAATATCAAAAATATTTTTAATGAGAAATATTTTAGTTGAAGTTCTCATTGACATAATTATTTACCCAATAGGTTTTTTTTTTTGCAGAGGCGATTTACACATATTAACTTTATTAAAATTGTGTCAATATTTTAAAATATAAATAATTTAATTTAAAAGGCGTTTTTATTATAGCTGAAATAAATAATGAAGTGAAAAAAAACAAAATTTATTATAAAAAATTTAAATAGAAACCAATAATGCAGAAATTTAATTAAATGCGGTTTATGTGGGCTGTTCGCATTTTTAGATGCAGTTGAATGTATTGGAAAATAAATATGATATAGAAAAAATATTTAAAATATAGTATGTATTTTAAGTCGATATATGGTATGTAAACCTAAATTAGCCTAATGTGTATGACAATAAAAACCAAATTGAAAATAATTTTAAAATTTGGCTTAATGAAATGTACGTACCAAAGTAAATCAAACTTAGTCCACTCTGACAGTAATCAAAACCAAATGATATACATACAATTTTTTATACATCAGAATTTTAAATGAAATTTTAATTAAATTAATTTAGATAAATTTGGAAAATTGAAAAATAACTAATTTCCGTTTTTTGTTAATATATTTTTTTAAAGTGGAATTCATTATCCAATAATAAGTTCGAAATGTGTGAAAAACAGTTGTTTAAAGTCTATAAACTATAAAAAATAAATATTTATGCAATATCTCGTAATAAATTTTTTAAACAGAATAACTAACATAATTTGTTAGTACAGAAAAAAATTATATTTTGATAGAAAATAATCTCCATTTATTGTCACTGACTTATTGATATAAAAAATTCATATAAATTTAACTTCTACCAATTCTTATTGGCTATTTGATATATAAATTTCATATAAAAAGTAGTAATAAGAGCTAAGTAATGCTTGTAGTCATTAACGAATGGTCCTACCAGTTCTATGCTATTCCTGTCCTGACTTATGACGAAAAGGCAGGTTATATGATTATAGTCTAATCATAATTGTCAATTTGACATCACAGTTATTAATTTTATACTTTTTGGCTCTTCTTCTTTGCTTGATCACACATGAGTTAGTGTCTAAAGCACTTGTAGTCAATAGTGTCTGTGACCATTTAGATGATCCACTGCAATAACACCTCCGTTGAATTCTGCTAATATGTTATACATATGATTTTATTGAACTATGGACCGTAGCATATGTTTCGGGCTAAATATATATTGCATTTGATTTGAGAGAGTGCAATTCTGAATTAGTGTTAGCTTCCACAGAATCCAACAATTTCAGCGCTCT
>NC_051847.1:118325411-118334568 GCF_002237135.1 Teleopsis dalmanni
ATTTTAGCATAAAACCACTATAACGGTAAGGATCGGTTATTTCAAAATATCAAATATATCATATGATCATTTTTTATTTTACTTCTAATTTTTTCGTAAATTCCAAGTTTAGGAATGTACTTTTCTTTCTATATTATGTATTTACCACGCTGTGTAGATTTTTCAAGTACATTTCTATCCATTTACTTTCCATTTTTTTCGTTCTTTTGAGAACATTAAAATGATCATATGACTACATAAAAATATTTTTAATTTGTTTTTGGAAATATTTTCATAAATTGAAATTTAAAAAAAATCTACTATATGAATGAAATTTATTTAAAGTAAATCAAACTATTTAAATATTCTCAAATACAACTACGCGTTGAATTCACATGTTCATATACTTCAATTATGCTGAATATTATAAGGTTTTCAAACCCTACAAATATTACTAGTTGACCTCAATGCAGCAGATATTCCATTTACGTCCAATGCAGGAACATATGAGTAAATTATCTGCGTCATTCCAAACATCAACTGTTCACGAAAACAAGTCAATTAAAAGTGCCATTATTTTGACTCCCTACTCAATGGACTTCATGAGCTGCATTTGAACTATATTACCCCTATACTTCAAGACAATCCTTCCAAGATACAGTGCAAGTTATAAGAAAAAACTATTATACCCGCATCTTTGTGCGGTTACATTTAATTGGCACAATGTTTTCGCTTGAACTGTCGCTTATCGTGGGTATCGCGTTTGTTTTAATTTAATTAAAACCAATTCTTAGCTTCGCTTAATGACAGCTTTTCTTTATATTTTCACTTTTCTTTTATTTCAACTTAATTTGTTGAAAAATATACAAAGAGGAAAAACACCAACTCTTAATCTTATCTCGACTTAGCACAAAACAACTCAAATCCTTTCGAAATGTGCATCCTGTCAAAAACAAACATGTTAACACATACACTTGAGATGACACTTTGCAGATACACACATTTACACACACATCTGCACACACATTACTACGCATTAACACACATAAATACACACTTCAGTTGTAAAACAAATGTGACACGTACGTACAAACAACACAAAATGGCGGCAATTATGGTATGTTTGTGTATGTGTCTGATAAGCTTTTATGATGGAAACTTTTATTAGTTCCGCCATTTTTAATACATAATTTTTGCCATTAAGTTTTTTTTTTTATTTTTAATTTTATAACGAATTATAATTCTGTTTAACTTATATTCTTCCCTGCTTAGGTGTTAGTGTTGGTAGAAGATAGTCGACACAGAAAGTAAATATCTACATAAGACACAACTTACGTTCTCCAATCGTATTAACAAATATTCCACGATGGTGGAAGCAACTATTGATTGTACGCAGTGACGAAACTAGACCTACTCTGGTCGTCGACAACACCATTTTTACTAATGTTAATTTTTATTGCCAAAAATAACGTATCTTGTAACGAAAAGAAACTATTTGAAAATAAGAAGGGTTTAAATAGCAATGAAAAGACAACAACAAAAATTTTTGTTAATTTCTTGAAATTTGCCTGACCATACAACGCTGTTTCGAGTATTGTCAAGTACTCATCATCAGTGATATTAGGATATATTCGAATTTTTATTTTTAATTCATAATCCGTATATAATTTGTTTGTACAGATTTTACATTCACTAATACGACAAAGTATATGTTGAAGTTTTATTGCTAATAAAATTAAAATAAACACAACTTAAAAAAATAAATCCTCCTACTTTAAGCCTCACTGAATTCTCTTAAAATACTATCATAATTTACATAAGCTGCTATTTTCGCTTTAATTAACAGAATTATCAATGCGGACAGTCTCTCTTGGCTCATCGCACTTTTCAAATAGGTCTTAATCAATTTGAACTTCGAGAAGCTTGTTTCAGCAGAAGCTGTACTGACTAGAACTGTGAGCATGATTCCGGTTACCATACTCTTCCTCTAAATTATTTTCTTTAATATACCGGTTGAGTTCTTTTATACCGTAGATTTAGTCTAGTGAGTTCTATATAAAAAGCAGCAGTTCCTTATACAGTTCAAAAGGCTTAATGTTATTGTTTTGACCTTACCTAAAAATTATACCTAAAGCATTACGATGTTTGAGAAAGTCTTCGTTTGGTGTTCATATGATTGATTTTATATATGAAAACAGATTGTTTGAAATATTCAGTAAGTGCTTTGAATCGACAGTCAGTATCAGCTATGAAGGCATATATCATTGTAACTTATCACTACCATTTATAACTTTTTAGTATATATGACATTTCTGGAACTGTTGACAATAAAACAGAAATGAATTTAATGTCAACAGAATTTTAGTAAAATTATGCCAAAAAAGCAAATAAAAACAACATTTTCGACTTCTAGTTTGTATTAAGAAATGGACTCAATTCTTTCAAGCTTGCCAGTTCATCGTTTAATAATTGCAGAGCATGTCAGTTATTATAACTGACCACAAAAATAATTTTTCTACAGTAAGTACATTTACTTTAGTTATAATAAATATATCTTGTTAATTGCAAAAATTCATTAACTTAAAATGAATTTGATTGAGACTGATTAATTGAGACTATTGATTGAGTATATTGTCAATAATCTTTGATAATCGAATGCTATATCATAAAGTGAAAGGTACCAGGAACTCTCCTCATTTTTTTGCTTATAGTGATATTTCTATTTTTGAGAAATTTTTTTAAATAAATTAGATATTGAAAAATTTGTACAAATTTCACTGATGAAAGCAAACAAATGAAACACAAAATTATCTAAAAAATTTATTTGATTTGTGACTCACGAGTAACTCAAAATTAAGAAAGTATAATTAAAGAAGCGTTAGTAAATTATTAAATAATTAATGTGACTATGCATCTGATTTACTTTAGTTATAGAAGAACAAAAACGAAGATGAAAGATAAGATCTTTAAAAAAACACCAAAAAGATGACTTGACATTATTGCTTTCTTACCTTTCAAATTCCTAAAGGCTTAGATACAATGATTTTGAAAATAATTTTCAATGAAACTATTGTTTGCAGCTCGAATAGTGATATATTCACAGTGATACTTTTATATTACTACACCATTCTAATAGAAAATACCAATTATGAGATAATAACAACATCCACTAATAAGCTGATTCGCTTTTAGAACTAATATGCCAGTGTTTCTTATTACATGAGCCTAGTGTCTAGCTAAGTCAGTATGACTTTACTTGAGTTAGACTATGTTTTCAAATTTTTATTTCTGAAAAATTTGCTTTTTTAAGTGTGAGTCATTCATTAAACGATCAATTTTAACCAGTAACTAATGCTCATTAAAATGTCTCCGTTTAAATAATATTAATTATAGCACTTAAGATCTACTATTGTCGCTGTGCTTCGCTCTGTTAGTAGCTAGTAGCCTATTTCTATTTCTTTTAGTAACATTTATTTCTGACATTAAATTAATTAACCCATTCTATCACCCCTAACATTCATACTTTTTTTAATTAGCAAAAACTATTACTTCCAACGTAATATCATAGATTCGCACAGCAATTTTATTTTAACAATATTCACAATTATTTCCTAACGTTATTGTTGCGACCACTTAAGTAAACACATCCTTATAATATTCTGTGATACCCAATCACTTGCAATAGCCTTTTTCCAATAATTATATTAAAATGGCGATGTATCTACATATACCATGGTGCTTTACCAATACCTCTACTTACTATGTATTAGAAAATTACAGGTATATTATTATGCTTTCAAATACATCACCATAATTTTGTTGCACAACTTCAAACCGGATTTAGTATCGGATTATATAAAAATAACTTCGTATATATAGAAATACTTTGAGTTCCATTCAGTAATTCGTCCGTCACTTCTATATGGTTGTGTAGCGTTTAGCAAAGCTTCAAAGACTACTATTCGTCAGCTAAAAATTGCACAAAGTCAGGCTCTGAGAAGACTTTTCAAAGTGCCATGGTACATTAGGACGAATGACATCCTCAGGGACCTCAAGGACCTCAAGATTGATCCCAACAAGAAATACATAAAGAATTGAGCCCTGAAATTATTTGCGAAAACTGACCGACTTACCAACACCGCGTTATAAAATCTCAGAATGGTTACTGGCTCCTCGGCGAGGTATGCAGATCTGAGGTCAATTACTGCTTAGTCTGATGAAGTGATAAACAATAATCCAGTCAAGGCGTAAAGAGAGGTTTTAAAAATACCTTGAGTTGAGAAAGAGTAAAAGAGCTCAAGTGCACTGGCTCAAATAGAAATAAATAATTCAGTAAATCGATCTATCTCAATTATTCATCAAAAGCTATAGCATATAATTGCTAAAAACTCATTTGCTCATTTATAATAACAACATGACAATAATTTATTTATTAAACAAATTTACTAAATAATATTTAAAATTTACTTTACTTTCAGTTTACTTAATGTGCCACTTTTTAGTTTGGGTCATTATTTTGAAGCCTTTTCTATAGTGCAACTATATCAATTGTAATTCATAATTTTTTAAAAAAAAATTTCAATGTCCAATCAATAATGGTGATTGCCGTGACATAACGTATATAATAAAATATTGTTTGCAGCATATAAAGAAATGTAGCATTAATCCAAAAATGTTTCGTCTGGAACTCTAGTCTAAGTTTCATGTAATTAGAATACTTACATCGTTCTTTCCGGAGAGTGTACATGACTGCAATTAAAAGCTATATTCTTATGAAAGTCAAATTTTTCAGTTGTAAATTAAACGTTTCTCAACTAAGACCTATACAACACTAAAGAATTCTTCACTTTCTTGAAGTGATTTTTTGATTTCAACCATTAAAAAAAAATGGTGATTGATAACTTCTAGTAAAAAACCACCACAAATTAATAATCGATTTATGGAATAAAAGGAAGTATTATATAAAACCTAAACACATAACTTGAATTACTTTTAATACCTTTACGAGTAAAAGCACTGTTATTCTACTATCAGAAAGTAACCCACACATTATTCACGAAAAATATAGCCTGAAATATCACCTTTCAAACAAACACTCATTTGATATAATCGGATTAGTTTTGCCAGATATATGCGTACCAACACCATCTAGCGAGAAAAACGGAGGATACCTTTTATATTACCTAATACTCGTATTTATCATAGTGTACATAAATAAAATAAAAAAAAATAAAATAAATTATAAACCACATTACAGACATCTTTGATTTTGTTACTTGATAAAACATTTTTTCTTTTATTCCTTAGACTTTTCCACATCATATATCATTTACATTAAACAATTCCTACAATAACTTAACCTTACGAACCCACTTAACATTTAAAAATATACGTCCATTATGCATTTTATAGGCTCTTCTTGTAGCTTCGGTACTCACTTAAGAAATATGTGATTTTTATATGAATTTTCGGCTAAATCTTTTAAACCGAAATATGGAATCACATAGGACGACCTTTTTTTTAAAAAAAATTAAAAAATTCTATACCCAATTGTGGTCACCAAAAACGTGACCAGAAGTGAAATGAAGCACTTTACCGTTTCAGTACATTTAACGAAAATTACAAGAAATTCAAACTGAGGCCAAAGTAGACGTAAGTAACGAGTAAAAATAAGAAGAAAATTCTCAAAACTCAATATGCAGTTAGTTGAAGGACACCTAGCAAAAACAAGCGAAAGCAACAAGGACTAATACTGTTACTATTCCAATTCCGAATTTCAGTACATAACTGGAGAGAAAGTAGGAGAAGCATGAAGTAAAATTTAATATGTTCGCTTATTTCAAGCATGAAATCCTTCAAAATGAAACTGGATACTCGACTGTGTGTGCAAACTGTGTGTGGATTTGGTCCTAACAACTTAAGGCAAAATAAAGTAATTGACAAACTGGAAGCACTACGGAGAAGGAATTATGAAAAAGTAATTGTAGCCAATGTCAGATACATTATATATAATAATGGAAAGGTGTTTATACGATATATGATTATGTGAGCATTGCTGTGGCAGAGTATAAATAATATATAAATTTTAGTTAAATTTATGCAAAAGTTATTATAGCCCTAAATCAACATATTCCAATATAATGGCACAACCTAGGATGTTAATATCAAAATATTCACAGTTCTATCTTATAATAGAATCAAATCTATTGTTTTTATTAAGTCATGTATCGTACTAACTATAGGAAGCAAGAAAAAGAAATATAGATCTGCATTTCTTTTTAGTACTTCTTAGAAATGAGATAGTTTTAATGAAGACTTGACTTGAAGATTTGACTTAGCTTAGACCGTTTTAACACCAAGCGTTTCCTAGTTTTGCGGATACAAGAAACCTATGAACTAACCGCATCAAATGTAATCAGCTTGACAAAGATGACAATCGTTTAAGCTTAAGTTGATAAATAGTCTTGTACTACAGTTTTGACTACTCCATTCTTATATTTAATCATATAAGACATATTTTCAAGATCATATGTTCACAATAACAATAACTAGACTTATTTAATACCACCACTATTTAGTCATATTCTTCAACATTTTTCATCATACAGTATTTGACCACGTATTCTCTCTTTCTTGATGTCAATATTTCGATATATTACTTCTCTTGTTATATTACTATAACTTCTCAAATATTACTATAACTACAAATGGATGAAATGAGGTGTGGATTAAGTTAGGAATAAGTTAGAATATAACACAATTGTGTTACTTGAGAACACCTTCACCAGTTTCATGGTACTTGTTATCAACAGAAAGTTTATTCCTTATCCATCATAATTTGTGGATGTTGGGCAGTATCCTTAAATTTGTAGCTTTAGTCCAAATGCAAAGTAATAGATCACAATGTATTACTAGTATTACTATTTTATATAATTTACACAAGATTTCAAATATATATGTATTCTTCACTTATTTTATTTGGAGACTAATCCCGTAATGTCAGATTTTTTATTTGCAAAAACATTTATTTTGCTCCAAATGCAGTGAATTTTTAACTCACACAATTATAAATATGAATAGGAGCAGAAAATTTTGAATGTTACAAAAAGGTATGGCCTTTCATCTAGCTCGGGATATTAAAAAAATTATTAAGAACACAACCAAAGAAATTTTTGATAGCCGTTTATATTAAACTGGCCTTGAGGTGGGGTTGGGCATTAAAGTATTAACTTTCTACGTTTTTTCACATTATCTAGCCATAAGTAACAGAAACAACTATAAGTTCTTGAATGGTTGAATAATAATATATTAAAATGTGTACATATCCGAAGTTATAGAATGTAAAGTATATATAGTATGTAAAGTATCCGGAATTGAAAATTTAGGAAATGACTTATCATATATTACATTTAAGAAGCATATGTTTTACTTGTGTATATATACAATTTGCATGAAAATTAAAAATAATGTGGGATATATATGTAGAAAACATCTGAAATCATTAAATATAAAAAGTAGTAACCAATTAATCAAAATACAATTATGACAAATAATTAACGAGATAATATTTTGTTGTATACAATAATTCCGGTTACTTTGTACATTGCATAAAAGATGAATTATATTCAAAAATCTAACATATGATATTTTTTTATGAACCCAAGTCTATAATATATTTAAATATATTATGATTTGCATTTTCCGATATTACCCAATATAGATTAAAGGTTTATCTGAGTAACTATAGTTTATATAATTTATTGCCTGTACAGTCTATCGTTATTGTTATATAGTTCTACAAATTAGACCACACAACACTGTGGTTCTTATATATTTATATAAATAAATATATAAGGATATAAGCGTACGATTACTTACGTTGAATGGTTTTCCAAACTCAAGTAGAACGTTAATACGTCCAGAAGCCACAATTTATCAAAATAGCTAGGAAAACATTATTATAACGGAAGTACACGATAAGAATATTTTTATTCGCTGCAATTCTAGAAGACTAACATATATAAATACGCTATTCAGTACTGAAATTCATTATAGTAAGAACCGGACCCTCGCCAAGATGTTAAACTCCAAGTTAAGCGTAATTTTATTAATATGCATTTCAATATTTTCAATAGAAACAAAAGCAGAAGTTCAATTTTTATATAAATATAATGATAACGATGACGATAAGTCAATAAAATTGAATGAACTAAGTAGTAAAATTTGCTTAGGAATGGGTCGTGAATTGAAAGAATTGCGTAGCATCATTTCAAAAGTTCTACAGCCAATTACAGAAACAAAGAAAAGCCAAAATGCAGAAAACATAAACAATAACTTCTCCCATAAATTGGATATTAGATCTATTTCGGCAGTGCCAACGAAGGAGATTCCTGACAGAACGACCACTGAACAATTGCCAATGAGTTGCGCTGAAGCAATGCCTGACGGCAGTAAAAAAAGTGGTATTTACAAGATTTATCTACCCGAATCTGATCTGAAACCTTTCTATGTATACTGTCAATCGGATCCAGATAATAGCACTGCTTGGACGGTTGTTCAACGACGTGAAGATAGCAGAGTAAATTTTTTTGCTGATTGGAAAACATACAAAGCAGGTTTCGGTAACTTAAATGGCGCCTTCTTTATTGGTTTAGATAAATTGCATGCTCTAACACAGTCCGAACTACATGAATTATGGATTAGGCTAGAAGATTTCGAAGGTGAAACACGTTATGCAAAATATGATTTATTTGCCATTGGCGATGAATCCACTCAATATACTTTAAGTATTTTGGGAAAATACAGTGGAAATGCTGGTGATTCATTTAGTTCGCATCAGGGGCAAAAGTTTTCCACAAAGAATGTTGATAACGACATAACTTCTAAAAATTGTGCTGAACGATACAAAAGTTCTTGGTGGAATTTTGATTGCTATGATAGGTAAAAAAAACCTTCCAGTTTTTATGGTTATAAGTTTCTTCTTATAGTATATTTCATTTAAAATAGTAACTTAAATGGTGAATACGGCAGTGGTTATAAAAATTACACTGGAATAAATTGGAAAACTTGGCATGGTATTGAATATTCACTGAAAGGTGCAATAATGGCGATCAGACCAAGTAAAAGTTAATATGATACTTTGAAAAAAAAATTATTTTATGAAGTAATATATTAGTTA
>NC_051847.1:118334668-118339423 GCF_002237135.1 Teleopsis dalmanni
GAACAAATTGAGGTGAATCGGAACAAGCCGAGCGTTGACACGTCGCATACACAAATTTTCCACCAAAATCAAACGAGCCATCTCACGACCGATGCCTAGCTCTCGTGCTATCTCTCTAACACTCACATGAGGATTTTGGAACACGATTTCCTTTGCCTTTTCAATGTTTTCGTCGGGGGTAGAGGTCGAAGGTCGTCCAGAACGCGGCATGTCTTCGACGGTCGTACGACCGTCCTGAAAGGCTTTGTACCACTCATAAACTTGAGTTTTCGATAAAACTGATTCCCCATAAGCCTTTTGTAGCATTCGCAAAGATTCTGCACACGAAATTTCGTTCGAAACACAAAATTTGATGCAAACTCTTTGTTCAATATTTTTTTCCATTGTTTTTTTCGCAACGCACTACTGAGGTGAACTGGTTTAAACAGCTGCCGTAAACGAACTGTCTGACAGATCGCGCTCATTTTTGGCATAGTAATTGTCCTTAATTGCTGCCAAACTACATAAACTTAAAATATCGAAAAATATACAGCGCGCGAATTTTAAATGAGAATTTCCGAAAAATT
The DNA here is from genome assembly GCF_002237135.1 of Teleopsis dalmanni. Classification (NCBI taxonomy): domain Eukaryota; kingdom Metazoa; phylum Arthropoda; class Insecta; order Diptera; family Diopsidae; genus Teleopsis; species Teleopsis dalmanni. Next base: position 118,335,235 of record NC_051847.1, read on the forward strand.
TTCGGTCACAATGTAAAGTACATATAGACCTACTGCTAAATGTTATACAATTGGGAAACTTGCCTGTGATCTGAATAAAAATAATTACAAATTCTTAAAAGCGATTTCAATTTCAATAGAAAAGATGCTTTTAATTTCAATAGAAAATTCCTTTAAAGTTAATATTATGGATATGTGTATGAGCTGATAGATCTCTATCTAATGATATATTGTGCACGATTTTATTGATTATCTTGATCAGCCTTTTTTTGTCCTACTGTCCTGAATCCTGACTGAATCCATGATAGAAAACACTCAATCAAATATAACAAACAATATTCTATTTCAATATTCTATTCTATTTCTAGATACTAGGAACTCGACAAATATATTTTATTATCGACCAGTTGTTGCCTTCGTATGAATCAAAGTTGTTAATGTATAGCTTATTAGTTCTACAATTAGTCTGGCTCGGAAGACTAAATATTAGTATATTTACGATATTACTCATCATCTTGTTTCTAAACCTGTTATTGATTAGATAGCACTTTGGTTACCTTGGAGAGTACAGACGTTGCTGCATAATACCGTATTACACTTAAACAGTTGAGTTGTCTCATGAATTGCTCAAGTCAGATAACGTCCAAGTCCAACATAAGGTGGACACATTTGTACAATAATCGTGCCTTTGTAATGAGGACTTGTACCGCTCGTGATTACTTCTATGATAAGCAATCATCTTGACTGAAATTTTGCAGAAGCATACACGCTTTACGGAGAAACTAAATATTTTGTTTCGAAACCGAGGATTGTTTGAAGATTGCAAAACTTCATTAATATGTATGTATGTTTAGCAATATCAATGTATGTCGGGCACCACACTGTTTACTTCGACTACAAATAATTGCTTAAATTTTTTTTGAAATTTAATTGTTAGAATTTTCTCTCATATAAAATAAAATATTTGAAATTTTTTATTTTTTTAGAGCTAACAAAAAAACAAAATGTTTTATACGAGTATGACATAAGAATTTAAGATAATTTATTTATCATTTTCAAATATAATAAATAAAATAAAATATTCTAATATATTAACTTTTATGTTTACGAATAGTAATGTTTTAAAATTTATCGGGAAAGGTGTTGAAACACATGTGTTTGCTGAGCAAGTAATTCTGATGATTTTAGTAAATGAAAAATAAGTCCACATTTTCATTGAAATTAACAAAATAAACCAACTGAATATATTCATCTATCGGGAGATGCATGGAAAAATGTAGGTCAGGTTTTTTAAAGGGAATAATATTTTTTTTGAAAAAAATCCTATTCACGTCTATTTTGATTGGGCGGTAAATGTATCCGAAATGAAATTAATGTGGGTTGGTACCACATATATGAGAATGTCCGCAGTTACCGAACTGAACTAGTGGTTATACTTTTGAATCTATCAAGGATTTGTTTTATATTAGTATTGTCGAACCAACAACAATGTTGTCAATATAAAGACCAGATGAAGAATTATCATCGCCCAAAGCACTAATAGCTTTTATAGGCTCAGTAGGTACAAGTGGGATGATACTTTTCTCTCTCTCTCTCCTGACAGAACTTATGCTCTATATATACTCACCACACGTGTACTTATGTATGACAACGAAGCTGTCATAGAATGAGAAGGCAAGTCTAATCTTCTAAAAGTTGGAGATAGCTACCAAATCTGCATGAATCACAAGTTGAACGAGATTTATGTCGACATGTATGGTATTCAACAAATTAACATAAGTCCACTTGTCTATCTGAATCATTTTGTCTAATTATCTGGATACAGTAATGGATACCGATGCTTCAGGAAAAAGAAAGCGTTAGTTGGAGAAGAGAAATGTAAGAAAATATCGTTGTAGTGTTTTATCTAGATTAACAAAATATATGAAAGTGAAGTCACATTTTTGACGTTTGGGTTTGTATGTGTTGTCTGGTGTGTGATTAATGGGAGCAGCTTAACAGCATGAATTGAAATTACAGAATAATGAATAAAGTTACTAACTATTATATTGAACAATTGACAGACTTAACTTATTTATTTGAATGGTGAAAAATACAATAATCGTGTATGTGTTCAAGTACTTAAGTTGAGAGATCACTAATCGAACTGTGGCGACTTCCACAAACAAGCAACAAATTAGTCAAGTTCAGTTTGTTTGGTTGAAAAAGTTAGACTTAGTTGCATTATAGAATCAGGTTTGCAATAGATTATTATAAAAACAGGGAAAACTCTGTGAAACAGACACCTTTCTTAACTGTGGAATCTTGCTGTTTTTAGTTTCTGTTATATCAAATAGAAGTTGATGCTGTTGATCCTTTTGGTATCGATTTAAAAGAGGTTTTGTTAAAGATTCATTAATTTTATGCAACACCTAAAGATTTTCATTAAAGCTTTTTTCTATAAGAAATTATATTTAGTATATTTCCATAAGTGAATACGATTTAATAGTCTTTTACAGTTTTTAACACATCGTGGAATACATCAAAGAGATTATTTTTTCATCTCATAAAAGATTAAATTTATGTTTTATATGCTTTTTATGTATATATATAAATAAATGTATTCTCATTTAATTGAAACTGCATTCCTGGCTACATGAACTGCTCAGGAGAGACGAGGTATACATATTATTTAAAATTATATGAAAGCTAAGTACTTCAAAGGCAGAAAATTGTTTTATTTGACTGCGAAGTATTTAATTTCTTAAATTTCATAATGTGAATATGAAAATGAAAAGCAAACAAAATTAAATTTTTAAATTTTCAAAAGGATCGCACACATCCTTTCGAATGCATTTCTTTGTTGGCATATATAATTTATTCATTTTATTTTAAATATATGAAATTATAAAAGCTGCTTACATGCATAAGTTTTTTTACGTAAGCATTTAAGTATATTTATATAATAAATACATAACATATACAGTAAAAAGATGTTTTATAAAAATATTTTTTCATGTTTTTATTAAACGCAGTTACACTTACGTTTACGTAGTCCTTTTGCACATTAATCTGAGCGTCTGTCTCCGTCCGTGGCAAAGGATATTGCCAAATGCATTGCAGACATTTAAATGCTTTCAGTTGCGATGGATACACGTGCTCATAATGGCTTTAAAGAAATAAAATTCAAGGCGACAGGCGTTTAAGTTTGTAATAAAGATATATTAAAGACCGACTGCTCTATGCACTTTCATATATATTTCTACTGATGTATTTGCACACAGTCTACACCAAGTACTAAATTTGTTCACAGTCCTGAGTAATGGACATGTTTATATACATTTCTTCATATTTCATCTAATTTTGTCTGATATTCTCTTATTGAGGCTAAATAAAATTTAATGCTAAAAGTTTTACAGTTTTAAGGTAAAAAGGAACAATATGTGTGAATGATATAACTTTTAAAATATTCGGCAAGTAATCAACTTTGGCATAGCGTCACTATCTATTGTAGTTTCAATCATCGACTATAGATTGGGGGTTTATAACAAAAGATAATATTATGCATATGCTAAGTAAGAAAGAGAAAAGGCCGAAAACTGCTAATGTAAATTAGAATACTTTTGAAAATACTCTTCACTTTAAATAATATACAACAAATATATTTATGTATATATAGTCGTTCCGATAAAGAAGTATTAAAATTTTGGCAAAAAAAAAAGAGAGAGCGAGAGAGAGAGCATAAAATATTTGAATTGAAAAATGATTTGAGAATTTTGAGGATCACATCATTAAATATGTTTCCAGTTTGAAAGATATTTGGCAACATCGCTGATAAACTCATACGATTAATATTCTCCATAAATCCTTAAAATGATACATGTTAAGATTTCATGTCATTTTGATACTTAAACCATAGGTTATATATGATTTCATGAGTACGACTTTTGTAAAATTTTTTAAACAATGGCTTAAAATACATTTCGTCTGTATAGTATTAATATTATTATAGATATTATAGATTGCTCATCGGGGATTGCCACCTTGACGTGGTGAGGAGGCTCAGTAGTTTCGAAGAATCTTCGAGCGATGCCGGAGGTAATTTGCTACTGGTAGGGCCTCCTTTGCCAGTAAGGTCGAAGGAGGAGTAATGAAGCTAAGCGCAGACCACAACGTACCGTCGGTACTCATATTGAGCGGGTGCAAAAGACGTCTGTTCTCCAGGTTAGGT
>NC_051847.1:118339523-118355252 GCF_002237135.1 Teleopsis dalmanni
AATAAAAAAGATTTAATAAATATGGCTCATATATACAAGATGTCAGACTTACATATATCTGATTTACATACTAGCATACGTCACACGTTTATTTATCCAAACAACAGAAATATACATAAAATAGAAAATTCTATTAAAAAAACATATTAAATTAAATTTAAAATTCATGGAAGTAAAGAGAACGTAGCTTGCTGTCGCCATTATAGCCAACAAAAGTCATGGCATTCGTAGTTATACGACCACATAGAACTCAATCATGTCATTCGTAATTCCGTATGTAAAACTAACACAAAACCACAGATATACCGTGTATATATACGAAGATGCTTCACTGCTCAGATATTGAAAATTTAATTGATAAAAATGAAAAAGGTATCACAATGATTCGACTGCGTTTCGTTAACAAACAGTCAAATCAGTCAGACAGTGTACATTTTTTCATCTGCTTGTTAACTAAATTTTTATTATCTTGGAATTACTTTTCTCGAGACACTTTTTGATCTATAAGCGTTTGCTTTGCTTTATAAATTATGCATTTATTTATTCAAGATTTTATACGAACACAAGAGTGTGTTTATTGAAACAATGAAACTGTAGATAGATGCGTCATAGCAGTAACATCCACATAATGAAATTCACATCTTTATGAATTATATAATTATTATTACAGTCATTATTGTTATTTCACTGAACAATCCTCATCGTATTGAGAAATATGAGGTTTACTCATAAAAATTATGAATCACCAACTATTCATATGTACTATATAATACCCACAATAATAATTTTCTTAAATAATTGGGCATATTTCTTGAGAGTACTGATAATGTTACTTAGAAAATTATAAGTAATTAAATAATATCTCATTCGGCTAAATGCAAACAAATTCATACAGTCATGCATTTAAGTTGTAATAAACAATATTATTGTAGATAGTTTCAGTTGTAGCATAACTAAATTATTTACGTTCCAACTAATTACGAAATAGTTTATGCAATTTTTTATATTATTCCTGTCATTGTGTCATATATACAGCGGGTACTTTTTAGATAGTTTAATGTTTATCAAAAATTTCAACCAGTTCCCACTAAACACTTGTAAAATTTGTGCTGAATTACTTGTCAAAAGACCCGGTCTTATTTTACAATACCATATCAATAAGATAAACCGGTGTGAACTAAATAATTGTTGACAGTATATGATATTATTTAGCAAGTTGTGATAATAATGATCTATAAGTCTAAAATAATTGCATTGACAAATTCAATGTAGAAAATGTAATATATGACTGTCATCTATTGTAAAAAATAAATTGACAAATTGTTAATTATTTCTTAAAAAATTTAATATCGAATTAATAGAAAATATGATTCTCTAAAGTAATTTCTGATTTTGGTAATAAAGGACCACTTAAGTTGACTTTGGGACTAAACATTTTAACATTTAGGGTAATTAAGCAGCTAGTTATATTGTTTAGTTAATATTTTATATAAAGCTAGTCTGTTCTTTTTCTTTTAAGTTTATTTTAATATAACAAAAGTGCCTCAATGTGATAATTTGCATTTTAAATATTAAATATAATAAAATATCAGACACCCCTGAAGATCTTGGCGAAATTCAGAGAACCCTTGAATAAATTATAATAATTGTAGAATTTTTATATTTATTTATACTCAAAACAAAAAAAGACCAGAATAGCCCAATACAAAAATATTAACTAAGAAAGAAATTTTAGTTTATTATAGTTTAAGACTTGAAGAGAGTTAACTTTATCTGATTATTTTATAATATCATGCAAATGTAGTCATATTTCTAGGTATTTGAATAATATCGGAGAATTTCCCATACATATCCAAATTTTTTACCCCCATATATTTTGCGGGCACTCTAATATACATATTTTATAATTTCATTGTATAGTATTTTCTTCCTTTTTATTATAAACATCTGTACCAAAAAGATCTAGACTTTTATAAAAATATTTTTGTTGGATCTATTCTGATGACATAATTAATATATAAGTAATTTTGATTATTTTGATGTATCAATCGAATACGAAAAAAAATGTTTTAATTATTCTTTGATAATTATAGTTTACAATCTTATCTCATATTTTTTATTATGGCTTAAATAATAAATTAATTAAATAAATTAAATAAACATTAATTAATTATGTAAATAAATAAATTAAGTAAATAAATAAATTAAATAAACAAATTAAGTAAATAAATTAAATAAATAATTAAATTTAAATAAGAAAACTAAATTTTCCAGTGAATTATTTTATACTTTAAGCTTTAATGGTGATGATTATTTAACGTATAGAACTAAAAATTGTGTAATTGCACTTAAAAAAAATCGTTACGTATGCAATCTGCATGTACTCATATTATTCTGTGTATTACAAATGACCTCCTAGGCACGTTTTATTTTCAGCGATAATAAACATTATACAAAGAATAAATTTGAATATTGCAGGAAATATTGCAGCGCGGGAGGTTGTGGTTTATCAGCAAAAATACGTTTTTCCCAACCGCATGGGAATGCATTTTTAAATTTAAAAGTCTATAAAATGAGTATATGTCTATATGTGAGATACAAATAGAAACGTATATCAGAAGTAAAGTATTTGTTTAAAAAGTAATACAAGAAAAATCTAGAAAGTAAAAATTTTAAATTAGAAGACTTATAAATAAATTTGCATAAATATATACAGTTTAATTGCTTTTTAACGTTTTAAGGTAACTTCGAGTTACTTAAACGAAAAATTATTTAAATTTAAACTGATTTTTTGATCTTAAAAGCATCAATTTACAACACTGTAACCAAACATATATTTCGTATTTAAATCGAAATCAAAATAAAGGTCAAGTTTAAAAGCCATTCATAAGTAAGAGTTATGAACAAAAGAAAAAAATTAAATACAGTAATAAAATAATTGTAGATACTTTACTGTACAAGTATATGAATTACATAGTTGAATCGAAACCACAGATTCACCCGCCTTGCGTCTCATGTTCACTTAATCATACACATGTATTTGGATTTGTGAACATTTAATTTATAAATTGAATAACAAAATAGCAATGAAAATGAAAAACAAAACAAAATTACCACACTATAAGTTGAGACCGAGACCTAGACCGTCTTTCCTGTCTTTCAACAAACCACAGATTATGACTGTGCCTTCTCATGCTTGGCGTGGGTGTTAATAAATTAAACTCAATTACAATACTTTTTGTTGTCGTTATTGTTTTTCAGTTCAATTATTGTTAATTATTTGCTTGTGCTTTGGTAAACAATAATAAAAATATTAAATAAAAAATCTGTGCATTTTTAGCAATTCAAGTCAATTATAAAAAATTTGGAAAAATACATGTCAATGGGGAATAATGAAAATCCTTCAACATTTTCACAAATAGATTGTATATTTAACTTCTAAATAAATCAACTGATTTACTGGAATTCTTTATTGTCGTTGTCGTAGTGGCACAGACAATAGTACTTCACTTTACTCATTCGGTACTTGCTAAAATGGATTAGAAATGCCTTCTAAAAACCAATATGTGCTTTGATAGTCAATATATTCCGATTTGCTATACTTGATTTCCGTACGGACTGTTCATTGTTCAAGATTTAGGCTTGGTTTCACTACAAATTTTGAGCTCAATACATATAATAGCAAAAACAAGAAATTGTCATCATCTACACATATGGCTTAAAAAAAAGTACGTACCATTTGATAAGAAAAACTAACACTTACTTGAAATTATAGTAACCAAAAAGTAGGAGATATTCAAATAAATTTAATATGTACAGTATTCGACTAATTTAACAACAAGCTTCTTGCATTTCCCATTCGATAATCGAAAAATTCGTAAAATCAATTGAATATATTAAAAAAAGAAATATAACTTTCAATTCTTACTATTTCAATATAATTAAAAAAAAGAATGTTAATTGTCTATGTTTATTTTTTTTTGTTTTTGCTCTCCCTTAAATATAATAATCAATTACCGAATTTTATCATTTTATCATGAAATTGGACATTTGTTAAAACGTTTGTGTTATATTGGTCGATTACTGTATTTTATATTTAAATTTAATATTTAATATTTGAATTTAATATTTAATATTTAAATTTAATATTTAAATCGAAAAATTTAAGATATTTGTGTTTCAGCATACGCATGTTAAAATGCCTAAAAGAAGGCAAGGGATACTGGTGCCCACGACTCTCATAAATAATACTATCATGTACAGTTAATATACGGAGTTTAAGCCTGATTAAAATTAAAGTGAGCTAAATTTAAAGACTAATTATTCTATAGTTATTTGTACACATGTATATCTTTTACTAGGAACATTAGATATTGTAGTCAATATAATCAAAAGTAATTCAATGATTAGTGGTAAGTACAATTTTATTTAATAAATTTTAAAATATATCAAAAATTGTTAGGGTTAGTTAAATGATGTCATGAAAACTGGCACCACCGCTAATTTATTCAGAATTTAAAATAAACTTAGTTACTACTATTAAATGCGTAGCTTCCATCTGCGTACACTGAATACCTACTAAATATTATAAAATGTTTCAATGGAAAAATTGTCATCCATGCTGAAAGAACAGAATAGCAATTTTCAAATGATACTGACTTCTACTGTAAAAAGTAGAGTAAAAATTAATGATATGGTAAATAGGTGAGGGAGTCACATATAAAATAACATTTTAACAAACCTTTCTTTTGAAGAACGGTTAGAAAACTTAGTGCGGACCAGTCGTTCGCGTTAAGGTACATCCACACCAAAGCGAACGGTTGCAAACGAACGAACTTTTGCCGGTACGATTATCTCCAAATGTTCGTTCGTTCGCAAGGGTACGCTTTGGTGTGGATGCACCTTTAGAAGATCCTTATATAAAAACAAGTTTTAGAGTTAATAAAAAGCGATTTTATACAATTATGATAAAACAGTTAACACTGGTATTGGAAGTTGAAAGGTTTTCATTATTATAAATATAGGAAATACGTTTACAGACCTTAGATAGATTTCGATTTCAAATTAATAAAATATTACAAGTATTGCATCAACTGGCAACTATAGATCTCATAGTTAGTCTCTAATCTCATTTTGCGGTACACTTGTGTAACGAGGTTACTATGTGTTTTATTTTACTGTTAAAAATATTTCAAATTACCAAAAAAAAGAATAACAATAACCCTTAAGTAGCAAAAATTTGTTTATTTGTATAACCACTCCATACATCCCAGAACATTAGTAAATCTTATTCATGTATTATATAATTACAACATTCATAATATTTTAATACATTATTATTAAAAAAATTAATTATTATTAGGCAAACAATTTAACAAAACGAAAAAGAAATTACATTAATTACTTTTTACAATAAATTAAAAATATTCAAAAAAAAATTGATCAATTTAAAATTAATGAACGAAACTTACCCAAATTATACTCATTTAACGTAATTACCAGATGACCTATAAAATTTAAAAGAACATAAATTAATAATTATACTAATTTAGTTAAAAGCTATTATTTATAATGATTTGTTTAAAACTAAATATTATTATGTACATAAATTAGAGTTCTACCCAATACATATATTTTTAATATTAATTTAAGATAATTTGTAACTATTATTTATATTTAATAATAATTTTATTAAATATAATTGTGTGCAAATTGGCAAACGATATATGCACTCAACACTGTTTTTTCCCTTACATTTACATTGTAGTCATATCTAGACAACAGTAAAGACACTAACAATAATTATCTATACTATTTTGATAAATTGTTTAATAAAATGCAATTTGCAAATATATTATGTGGCTGTATCTAATATGTAAGCATTTTGAATGTTGTCGAATGTTTAATTAAAAATAGAACGCGATAAGCGACACGTGATAAAAAATCATATTTGCCACTTTCAACTACTTGTTGCAATGTTTGGTTAGAATTTATAATTGTGATATACTGATTTTTATTCAATGCAGCTACTATATATCAAACTCTAAAAATAGAACTAAATAAATAATAAATTTAACAATGGGATTACAATGGGAGTACTGAGCTCTCAAAAAGAAACTTTGTTGTGCCAGTTTTCCCTTACGATCGGTTATTGGAGTATTGCTTTGAAAATAGTATTTTTATGAAACATATAGTTTGAATATGTCAATAAATTAGGCTTTTTTAATATATATCATGTGTAATGTATCATGTTCTACGAGTGATTTTAGAGACCTTTCAACCCATTTATATAGAAAATAATTGCTTTCACCTTAACTGAATATATATGATTATTATAACTAAGTATCATCTAATAATATTTAGATAAGCTGCCTGAATGCATTTGAGTAACCTTCTCATTCTGAAGACAGCTTCATTCTATATGCCCAAAATTCTACCAAAAGGATCAATGGCCATTCCATTCGATGCAATACAGCTTTTTAACAATGTTTTGTTCTTTATAATAAACTTTTTGTTTAGTGAAACTCATCTTTCACTAACTTCTGATGCTCTGATAGCTGTGCCCAAGTGAGATAATTTTGTATTCCCAACTAAATAATTGAGAAAGCTATTTTTATACCGCAAATTCATAAAATGAGCTGCAATTAGATTGCACATAATTATCAATTGAAGTAGTAACCATCTATTGCCAGCATACATTGGCTTTTTTTTTCTTATATTACTTATTATTACTTATTATTATATATTATTGAGTACTTTTAGTCTTTACCGTGATAAGCTTATAGTCAAATGCGAAAATGTTCCTTCTCTTATTCCATAAATTTAAGATATTCTCTTCTATTTGAACTATTGTTATGCACATTTATGACTTTTAGACAATATTGCTTTCTTTACACATGAATTTGAAGATTTATCCATATTTAAGTATGGATCTAAATAAGCAATATTTTCCTTAAAAATGTACATCTTTAAAACAGTTAGCAATTAAAATAAAAATCCAAACTAATGAAGATAAATTAAGTTCATGAGCAGATGTGTATGGCTATATGAAGAAAAATTTACAATCATAGGTTTATAAGCATATGTTTTTAATTGAACTAAATATGTTCTTTTGAAAACAGTACAATAAATCCCATAGACAACGTTACTTTTTTCTAAAACCTTTAATAGTTCATTTTCAATATTTTCCTAACTTTCAATTCGTTTAAAATTATTATCAATTCCAAGAATGCAATCAAAATAGAATAACTGATTTATCTTGATCACTTCTCATTATCATTAGATAATGGCACTAACCGCAGAGGAACTCCTTTTAACGGCTATTGTTATAACTGTAGGTAAGAAAAGAAGAAAAATGTGACACATCTACTCTATGACTGTTCGGTATTTACCACAAAGCTTATATTACTGTGTTATCTCTCTGTCTTAGGCCTCTATCAGATGTCTACAGTGTAGACAATAAATAAAAATAAATAAATAAGTAAATAAATAATAAATAATAAATAAATATTATGGTCAGCCAAAAATTCAATTAATTAAAATAATATAAAAAATAAATTTTTGTTGTTGTAGTTCACTACTGTTCGAAAAAACCTCTTTATAAATAAATAAATAAAAAATAAATAAATAAAAAATAAATAAATAAATAAATAAATAAATAAATAAAAAATAAATAAATAAATAAATAAAAAATAAATAAATATATAAGTAAAAATATTACCCTTTTTTTAAAAAAACACAGTAGGTTCCCGTTTTAAAATACGGGATAGCATGCCCTAAAACTGTATTAATAAAACAGGTCCACTTCATAGGCCTATTACCGACCACTGATATATATAATCTATCATATAACTTATATAATATAATATAAGTTAAATGTTAAAATACTAATCATGATAGAAAACAAATATATACAAAATTAAAATACGGATAAATTACAATATTATAGTTATAATAGTACGAACACTAAAACTTTTTGTAAGCGTTTATCAACAAACTAAAACGAAATATATTTTAATTATGCATTCTGAATTGCTGTTGAAACCTATAAAGCACTACGGACACGCTTTCTTGTGGTTAATGTTTACTTTATCTACTTATCTATTGTAAGAATATTATCAACAATTAAATAAACTAGACAATCTATTCAACTTAAACAAACAAAACGGAAAGTTTTTTGTCAGTTATTTAGCACTCGGAAATGGTGTTGTCGCCATTATACGTATGGAATTATTTACTTCATAACGATTCTTGCCTTCTAATACTCATATTTAATATCTCAAGTTTTGTTAACTTTTAATTTATACACACAGTTGAGCACTTCAAATCAAATCTGCGCTCTTTGATATGCCATGACAAAATGTAGGTTACACAATAATACACACAGTAGTATTGATAAAGCAATAAAAAAACTAGAAGGGTCTAGTAACCATAGGCTTGAGCTAAAACACAAAAAAATACAATGTCACTATGTTCACAATAAAAAGTTTTAAAAATATATGTAAAATTATGATTTACAAAAAAAGTTTTTTATATTTTATATTATTTTATATTTCAATTCAATAATACAAATGATTCAACTTGACCAATACAAAATTTATTATTGAATATAATATATTTCCCTTTCTGCCTTTCAGCCACACAATAGTGCAGATAACCTTAATAATTTTTACTAATATGTAGAATGCATACATAATACACAAATAGAAAAAAAGGTACTCATTTTTTATTGTACTAAAATACCAACTAAAGTAATTTAGTTTTGGTTTAGCTGTACCATTTACGCAGAGCTATCGAAATTTATTAACTATACCATAGTATTTGAGATTGAATCTTTAGTCTATATAGCCTATACATTAAAATCAAATATATAATCAAAATAAAATATATAAACAGCAATGGAAATAGCAATAAAATTTATTGCAGCTTTAAGTACACTGAATATGGGTGGATGTTGTAATGGTTACAAATCTAACTGGACTGCTTCTACGATTGGAGAGAGCTTATTAGCATGAAATTTCGCTGTGGCAGAAAGTTCAAACTACTCATTCTCAACTGAATGAATTAATAAAATCGAACTCCTTGTTCGAAATCAAAAGCTATGCTGTTGTTATAAAACTAATTAAGTAGTTGACGCAGAAGTTATTAGTCCAAATTAATTTGAAAAAAATTAACAATAAGATATTAAATATAATAATTTTGAAAACTGTGTCTTTCAGTGTCTATTTGAAACCTTAATACATTTTCTCTGTGAATGCCCGGCTTAGGTGTCCAGAAGAAATATGTTTCTAGGAAGATACTTCTTTGACAGTTTATCTGATTGTTCATCGGTGAAGACGAGAGACCTATTAAATTATCTTAATTCGACTGGATGAATTTAGTCTCTACTCTTATATATTAGGGGTTCATGCGAGGAATGTGGTGGCAAAACGGCGATAAATCACTAATTGAAGTACATGAAAATTATCTAACGGCCTACCATTGCAACCAACCACCCATCATGTCCTTAAGTGTATGGCACTTACATAGTGTGTAAATATTTGAATTCTTGATTTAGAGACAATATATATTATTAAATACAAGAGCTATAACAATAATAAATTTACGTATAAATGAATCAGAAGTTTATATGTTAGCTATATTAAAATTTTAATAAATTGTTTCAATTTAATTTTTAAGTAAATTAATATTATTTAAATATGAATATATGATATTACTCTTTGTTTGGTACCAATAAAATACTATTATTCGATTTTACATATGGCTGAATTTGTGAAAACACAATTCGTCAATTTAACATAACAAATTGTTTATCAGTTCTGATCCCATATACTGCTTTTGTTCCCAAAATTATAATTGTAGATTCCAGGTACGTGTTTTGACTCGTTTGAAGCTAGAAATCCAAATTCATAGCAGAACTAAAACACAAAAAATCCATCAATACTGAATTCACCAGATTTGTTCCCAGATATATATTTTTTTCTTACTTATTTTTATCACTGAAACTAAAATTGTAATTTGCAGGTAAATGTTTCGACTAAAGCTGAAAATCTAATCGAAAATTGTGTATAGAAACTGTGTATGTTTTAAAGAATAGAAGAAATGCTATTATATATATTTCTATTGCATCAAATGAGCGTAATTTCGAAGGCAATAAATAAATATTGATGAAAAAATGACTCTAGTATGGATAATTTATCAATCATAGGGCGCAGCTTCAACCAATTACTGTATATGATAGATTAATTCAAAAACTGAACAACTATTCTATGTTGAAACAGACGAATGGAAACGACTTCATTGATTCATCTTGTAAACATAATCGAGAATATATATATAATATTCTACAGAATCTCAGATGTATCCTTCACCTCATTACGAACTTAATATACTAAAAAAGTACATTAAGTTTGCTTTAGTTAAAAATGTAAAAATATCTTATACCCCTATTCATTAGCAACAGCTACTAGTTGAAAATGTCGATTTGATCAGTTCAAACGTCAGAAAAAACTTAAATTTATAGAAATAGCAAGGTGAAATTTTACAGAATATAATATAAACAGCAATTACACTTCTCTTTGTTTTTTACTATAGTAGTATCTTATTTGTATTCATTCCTACCTATTTGATAATCATATTTTCTTTAAACTAAGAATTTACGACAATGACTAGTTTGCAGGAAAAAAATTATATTTTATTATTACTAAATAAATATTGTTATATATATTACTAAAAGCAACAATCAAGTAAAATCTTAAGTTTTAAACTTTCATACTTTTAAAAATTTAGGCCGAGTAAATTGAGGTAAAGTAAATTAAAATTTCCTAAGGATTAATTGCACTGCACTTATGTAAATAATTATTTATTTATTTATTGCACTTATTTATTATTTTTGGTTAAAAGTTTTCAAATTTATTTATTTATTAATTAAACATCTTATAAAATTTTCACAATGGTAACACCTAATTTACCTAATTTTTTTCTAATTTACCCTACTGGAAATTCTGGTAAATACCAACATTCACTGCCATACCGACATAATTTACTATTTCCCGCAATTTACCATCAATTTACGCGAACTCGCCAGGGCCTTAATGCAAATTACTATAAATCGTGCATGAAGTATCCTATTAATGCAGTTGCAAAGCAAATAATGCTAGCTTAATTTGTAATTTTGCCATTTATATATCGTAATATATTTTAACATAATTCATAAATCATTTATGATATTTACATCTTCAGAAATTTAATTAAAATACAACAACGAAAACAGTTACAACCACGAGAATAATTTTAATAGGTGTGTATAATTCCGTCTATAAGAATTGCTATGAGTAATATTATCTTTGTAACAAGATAACTAGTATTATGTTTGTGTATTAAGGCTAAGCCACAACATCACTCGCCACTTATAATTATTATGCATAATGAAGCGAAACAACCATTATAAATCGCATTAAATAACTATAATTTTTGCTACTACTGCAGACCGCTTAGTGTTGGCTTTAATGTTATTGTTGCAATCAATGTTATTGCACTTTTTGTTTAAGAAAATGTGTATAATAAAATAAATTAAACGATTGTTATGCGCTTATTTCAAAAGTCAAGTTTATGTAAAAACTGTTTTAACAAAATGTTTCTCGTTCAATCATTCATTGTATGCAAACTTGCATTATTATCATTTATTCATGCCAGCAATCATTCAAGTTTACGGAAGTTAAAAGTGCAACAGCAGCGCCAACAACCTAAACAACAACGTCATCTAAAGCGGCAACGGCAAGACCAACAACAATAACAACAACAGCAAAAACGGTGGCAAACAATGGCCATAACAGTTGCAGCAACTCCGCAACTCCGCAAAAGCATCGGCCGATGCTCGCTTTATGTTAAGTTGCAAGAAATACGATATTTTTCCAATGTTTTTTGTTGTATTTATGTTTTTTGTGCAATGCAAACGGAGCGTCTTGCATTGTTTCCGGCGTTTATCTGCAAAGGTTAAAGACTTTTGCTAACTAAGCAATAAACAAGAAATTATTGTTTTTATATGGTGTTATGTGTTAAGTGCATATGTAACATTACTACTCATACGCCATGTACTCGTAGTGTTACTAACACAGCATTAATAGAAACATTTTGCAATTTTTAAAAACTGAAATTCTGAATACTTTATCAGAAACTATACTTGGTACTTGGTATCCATCAAAAAATTATGGTCTCCGCTATAACTATTAAAAATTATACATATTATTTATTAAAATTGTTCTAGAAAAAAGACTAGTGAAGGCAATAAGTATCCTTCATCATCCCCTATATATAGGGCAATTGAAGTGTTACCAACTACATACAGGTATATTTGTCAAACTGATATTGCCAATTAAGTGAAATTCATACGTATAACACTTGTTTATATTTTTTACAAGTTAGCACAAGCATTTGCCTCCAAGTTTTATAGAACAAAAGTTATTTGAAATAAAATTCAAACGTTAAAGTGCTATTGTGTTATATTTGGCACCTCAAAGTGAATAAAATGTTTGTGTATCGTACCATAAATCGTTAGACTAGTACAGGTAGCGTCGCCAAATGCTATGGTGGAGAACGACACACCTAAATAACATCACCGGAAATGGTTTGGAAAATGAAGGCCCGAATAAAACACACACAAGTCAATACCAAGAACAAAAGTTCTGAAGGATAGAAACTCTCAATTATCATCAACATTCAATATAAAAATACTTGTTGTTCAAGTTGTGAAAAAGATCTTCTGTAACAGAAGATGTCCTCAGTAATAGAATCGGAAAATTTGTCTATTGCATTTTTATGTTAAATTATGGTAATTAATTACATGGAATTAGATTTATATACTAAACGAATAGTAATAATTGAATAAAATATTATGATTGAAAGCAGAACATATTATAGTAGCGAGGCGACTTATCGAGGCTTTGAGACAGATACCAAATATTGAAGACACAATCATCACGTCATTTGTTATTAAAGCGTGATATCATAATTCGAGGTTTTCATATTCAATTAAGATTTTAACTGAAAATATTTACTTTTGCGAAAGAATTTAAGGTTTAAGATAAATGTGGTTATATCTCTCAGCTTAGAAATATCCACTTTTTTATATATTATCATTATATAAATGATCCTATATTAATTTCATTTAGTTCAAAAATGTATTATATATAAAACTTATCAAATTACGTCAACACATTTTTTGATTTTTAATACTTAATAATAATAAATAATAAATATTTTTTCCCAAAAACAAATATATAATTTACTACAGACACTTTTATAATGTGAATCGAATAACTCAATACCTAAAATGCAGTTTAAAATTATTTAAGCTACAGAAAAAAATTGAAATTCTAAAGATTAATCATTATTTTAATTTGCATAAACAGTACGCTATACTCCGTTTTGATTAACACAATAACTTTCATAATTAAAGACGTTGAAATAAATCTCCCTAAAAAATTATTGTGGTTTATTTTAATTAAAATTAAAACCCAACTCATCAAAATATATACTCGTAATTATCAACTAACAAATAAGTAAATATTTTCATTCTTATCGTAAATTTTAGATGTAAATGATGATAGTGATCAAATTCTGAAAATCGGTAGTAATATTTCTTACAATCTGTTGTCTGTTTTTAGAACTTGGAAACTAAGCTAAAATAAAGGGACACTTGAACAAGGCTTAACACACTTACAGAACTCTCTTACACTTGTAACGGGAAGACCTAAATGGTTTAAATTATTAAGATCTCTGTACCTAACAGACAAATCTAATAGAAAAAATTAATTTTTCGCCTTTATACCTCGGTTTACGTTATATATGACAGTGACACGATCTTCATTAACTTTAAAATATATGATTAAGAATGTAGAGAAAACACTCTTCAGTCAGATTAATGAAAATATTAAACTGAATCTTTATTTAAGAAAACAAACAAAAAATATGCATTACAAATGCTAAAAAATCTTTTGTTGTTTCTACATAAATAAACAAAACCACAACACAAAAATACACTAAAATGATAAGACCGCAATAAAAGTTCACTACGTTTATGAAAAGATCTTTACAAAATTCACTACCTTCCTAAAAAAACAAACCAACAATAACACTGAAAACAAAGATCGAAAACACTACACTATTTTAGTATTTCGGACATGTCGGTTTAGTTTTTAGTGAATCACTTAAAATTCTGTAATATGTTCCGCATATGATAAGTACACTATAAAAGTGAACTGCATATTTTCGTTCACTCGTTACAAGAAATATGAAACAAAAATATAGAGTAACACAAATGTACGGTTACCGCCTCTGATTCATTTCATATTAGTTTTTAACAATAATCAGATTTATAAAAATAACATAGTATTCGTAATTTTATATATACGAGAAATGAAACCTAAGTCTTAATCTGACTTTAACTTTTTCAAACCACCACAAAATATTGCCTTCGTCTTTAAGATAAAAGTGAAAAAAAGATCTATTTTTTGAATCCTTAAGTAACTAAAAGCTTTTATTAATAGTCAGACTTTGAAAATGATTATAAGGTTTACTACAAAATTTTTTTTGACTTTTTGGAGCTGTTAAGTGGGGCTTTGTTTTTTGTTTGTTTTTATACGTCAGGCTAAAGAGCTCTTTCGTCCCTACAGTTACGGTAAGGTAACTTTCTTCAGCAGATCAGAGTCAAGGTTGCTGGTTATCACCTTAACAAAATGAGTCTGTTTGAAGAGATAGATTGTCGAATCTGCTTAGAAGCATACGAGACTTCCAGCCCTATGATTGTTTAGCTTTGATCTGGGCCAGAAGGAGGTTAAAAACTATTTTCTCCTTCTGACATAAGGAGATCCTCAACGGCTGACATTTTAGTTTTCATTCGAAAGACGAAATGTTTTCTCTTCGCTTAGGGTCTGTAGCAGTGCAAACGATCAATTATCCGTTCTTAGGAGCTGGCATCCTGTTTATTTCTTTTCTTTCTGTATGAAGTATTTAATATTTACATTGTCTGTCTAAATTACTCTAGTGGGTTTTGGGATTTAAGGATAGTTTTTTCTAATAGTGTCACAAAAGTAAATAATTTAAACCACCGTTGCATTTTAATTGTGTTCTACACATAAGTTTTATTTGTTTTTGTTTTTTGTACTGTACCCTTTTCACCGATTTCTAATATATAAGTTTTATACACACATAGAGTATCATCAATTCGATCCGATCCGACAATTGATTCATTTTTTTTAATAACCATAATATTTAGGTGTGTATCAGTATAAATTAAAATATTCAATTAAGTATTAATTTTATTGATTTTTTTATTAAATTTTTAGCCATTTATATCGCATATTAACAACAAAAAATTATTATATAAACTTTCATGTTACAAAACAAAAAAAAAAATACAAAAATTAATTATCTCGCAATAAAGCAGAAAAGTTAATAACATTAACACACGTTAAAATCGTTGTTTGTAAATAACAGAAAAGAAGGGAAAAAATTTATTATAAAAATAATGTTAACAAAAATATTTATGTTAGCAAAAAATAGGGTTTTGTAAACAATTTCGTTGAACATTTGTCAATTTTTATAATTTTTTCTAATTTTCAACTGTTTAAATCACAGCTAAAAATATACAAAAAACAATTCATAATTTTCGCATTCTGTGTGGTTGGTAAATATCTTAAATATTTTGGAATTAATCAGATACAAAATATT
>NC_051847.1:118355352-118367101 GCF_002237135.1 Teleopsis dalmanni
ATAATATTAAAATTCATTAACGATTATTTTTTTTTTGTGAAAATAGATCAGAAATGTTTCAACGAAAAAAATATCTGAACTTTATAGCTTTAGCTAATACCAACGATATTGTGTTATCCTTATATACCACTTTAAGCAAATTCAACAATTTACCAGCTAATATCATCCTAAAAATATCCACATATCTAAGATTCTTCAAGTAGAGGATGTGGTAATTGGATAATGGAAGGTCTTAGCTATGCGGACAATTTATTCCAAAACATCAAAATAGTGTGTGGCTTGTCATTGTCATGATGGAACAGAACTCCTTTTCTGTTGGCACTCCTTTGCTGCTCACTTATCATTGTCTTTTTTGTTTGAGCGTTCATGTTATAAGCATTAGAGAACCATATTGATCATTACAAGAGACTGGAGCAGCCCATTATACACAATTCCCATCCAATCTCACCAAACACTTCACTTAACCTTGTAATCCGTCAATACAGACTTGGAAGTTGTTTGAAGAGAATCACTGACTTTTAACCATGACAGCTTTCATCGAATATTCTCGTATTTAAGTAATTTTTCATCTTAAATAATTCGCTTTGCAACTAGTTGGATTTCGTTGCGTTTCAGTAGCTTTACATTGATGGTAATTCGGTCATTCAAATTTCTCTACCTTAATTCATGTTGTACCCAGACATCGAGCATCTTTGCTCAGTTCGTTCTTAGTTGATTATAAATAGTCAAGTGGTTGATGTTTAGTGCCTCCGTTATCTCCTGACAGATTTCGTGGTGTCTGATGGTCTTGCCCAATCAGTTCCAATATTTTATCGGCTATTTTAGTGACTGACAGATCAGAGCTCAAATCGGCTCAAATTTGACATCGAATATAACTTAACATGAGCGATAAATTATTTTCACAAATTATTTATATTGAAATCTCACCTATCGTGTTCGTTTAATATAATAGCATTATTGTTGACAGATATATGGTCACCAACACCATTTAGTGATAAAGAATACAGGATACACTTTTTAATATCCAATATATAAAAATTATATTTTTACGATTTACTATATATTTCTAGTGAATCATTTATTAACAACTACATGCATTGATAAAGTAGGTCAACTACTTGCCCAGTAGTTGTATCTCCAGTGTTCACTTGTTTAAAAATGCTTTCTAATATAATTTTTGTACCGATAAGAGTAAAGCATTTTGTGAACGTTGAAGCCATCAGAACAACACTATTTCCAGGTTTTAGTTCACAAAAAATAAAACAATAAAATAATTTTTATTGTTGTTAGACGAAATCATATATAGAATTATAATAACTTCAACGATGGCCCTTGATATTGTTCTCTTTTTCAAGAAACTCCCCTTTATTTTTTAATATTATTTCCAGCAACTTTTACTTTTCATCAAAGTAAAGCATCAAAAAATACACTTCAAAAAATGTTTGCATTTATTGAAGCGCTTTCAACACCTCTCAAATGGCACTCAACGAAAATGATCAATGCCATTGCCAGCAGGGTGCATGTAATGTGCAACACACCACTTCTCCGAACTGACATTGTCACATCCTTCTTATTAATTTCATAAACAGCAACAACAACTACAACAAAAAAATAATTCTTTTATTTCAATAAATTTTTTGCAATTTTTTTCGTCGTTTCGGTTTTTGTAATTTACGCTGTCGCCACTTTTGTTGCCTTCACAAATGCGCTTGTTTGTGGTGCGCCACAGCAGCAGCAAATAGCAAACGACAAATGGCAAACGGCAAACGGCAAGCGGCAAGTGGCGAACGCCAATCTGCGCACTCACCACTGCCAGCATCGGTGCCAAAGCCTGCCACCAAATTAATATTTGTGCGTACTCAGCTGCCACTTCATTGTCCTTGTCGCCATTTTCCCATTTTCTGCGGTTTTATTTAGCACTCGTGGAATGCAATTCAACATAGAATTGTGCGCGCACCACTTTTGCTGCACATTGCAACCTGCGGGTTTGGTCATTTACTTCGCCTTCCTGCTGACGGTTCCTTGTGTGCCGTGAGCATGTGAGGTGTTCAGGCATTGAAAATTCCACGCTGATTGTGTCTGTGATATGAGTTGCGAGCAACAAATGATGTACTCGTTCGTAGCCCTTGTTAGCCCTTGTTAGCCCTGTTACTGCTGCAGCCTAAGACGACGAAAGGCATGACATTTATTTTTTTATTTTTCTATTTTTATACAAAAAGCTGAAAAAAGAGAATAGGAAATTGTGTAAAGGACATGCCTAATGCTTTTTATATTTATAATTATTTTTTTAATTACTGTTTTTAATTACATAAAAACAAAACACAAGCATTTTTCTCTATTTTTCGCATTTATTCATGCATTTATTCTCTTAAGCAATAATTCATATAATTTCGCATTCATTTCATTTACAAACAAACTTTCGCCTTAAAAAATTCAACTTCTTTCCAAAGTTCATTAAGAAATTTAAATTTTTGCCCTCACCGAACGTGTCGCCACGGCCCTTTTGTTGTTCCTCCTGGTAATCCTTATTGTTTGCATTTTTTGCTTATGACTGAAGTTTACAGTTGTTTGCTTCTCATATTAAAAATTGCATAATTTTAATGTTTTAATTAAAAAATTTTCTTTTTTACTTTCCGTACAAAAAAATTAATTTTTTGCTTTTTGTTCTCCTTGCCTTCCTGCCGCAATTTACGCTTCCGCCTTTACTATATACTTTTTGTTCATTATGCACTTGAAAAACAAAAAGCAAAAATTTGTTCAATTTTTATTCCATAAATGACGTTTTGTTCCTTTTCTGCTCTATATAAAATAATTCCTATTCAGGATATAATGATGTTGTAGCAAAAATATGCAATAATGACTTCTAAGGAAAGCGAAAACTACACAATCAAGACAGAGACTCTTAAAGAATTAGGTTTATTATATAAATTTCAGTTGAATTGCGTCGAAATCTTTCTACCTAGAACATTTACGATCTTTATTATTTCTTATATGCTAGATAAAAATTTATTAATTTAGTCTGCAGTAAATACTAGTAGTAAATATACTTGAGCTGGAAAACAAGTTTTTCAGCTACAGAACATTCTTCTCTGAACATACCGTTTCCTTTTGGATAAGAGCCTTAATCAAACTCAGTTTAGCTTAACATATTCTGGATATATATCTAGGCTGAATTACAACTTAAGGATGCTGCTTAAAATATTCCAGCACATTCACATACTCGCAATTAGCAAACTTAATTCGTCCAAATTAATTAAAAGTCCTAAAATAAGATTTCAGTGGGTTTGTTAAAACACAAATACTATTTCACCGAATAATGGCCATAGAGCTGAACGGATCAATCAATTTTATTGTCATCAAAATGTATAGGATAGACATTTTTTCCAAATAACTGCAGATCTCAAATAATCATTTTACTTCCTGTTTATGGCTAATTGAAAAATATAAATAAACCATATTCCATAACTATGAGAAATATGACACCAGAAACGCATTCTAACAAAAAGTTTGAGTTGGACCATACTACTTTCTGCATAAGAGTATATGGATCATCCTTTTACAAATCGAACACCTTTTTGACCTCATCATCTCTGGCTAAAATTCTTTTATAAATTCGATTTATGAAATAAGAAAACCCGTATCTCGGGAATAAATTTTAAAATATTTTCCTAGAGAATGTGGAACCATGGGGTTTGGACAAATGACATTATAGACACATTTTTAAACGGCCATATCTCAAGTTGTATAAACGACAGAACTTTAAAATTTATTGCGTTTAAAAAATAATTTATTGAATTTTGAAGAAATTGTTTAAACAATTAAGATAGTTTATATTTAAATACATATATTAACCGTTAAATTCCAAAAAAAAATTTTTGTATTTCATTTAGATTTAGTTTTAAATTTTATTGAAAAATAAAAATTTTCAGGATGGCATTATTTTTTGAAATTTTTTAATTAATTTTTTTTAATTAATCAGCACATGTTCACTATATTTCCAAGGAATGGATGGATTTTCAAAGAATATACTACAAATATTCTTATATAACATTTTTGATTTCGATTAGTAATAAAATTCTACATAAAACTCAAAAATTTCAGGACGATATTGTCCTTAGAAGTAGTTTTAAAAAATTAATTTATTCTTTACATCACACCAATGACATACACAAGATTTTTCAGTAAAAAAAAGAGGCATATGTCACATTTATTTTTCTTTTTTAGTTTTGGTTAAGATTAATAAATAACAAAAAATAACAATTCATTTTTTATTATTTTGATTAATTAAATTTTTGGTTGACCATACAGCTGTTTCGAGTATTGCCAAATACCCATCATCAGTGGTGTTCTTGTATTTATAATTCTTGTATTTAATTATTCATAAATAATTATTTTTTAGACTGCAAGTACCAGGAGTCGAACTCGGGTCCCGCCAAATGTGAAGCACGTTCGACTAGTGGGGTGGCATTGTTAATTTATCAGCCGCCTTATAAGTCAATCGTACACACCATAAATGAATTTTCCACACAAAATGATATATTAATTTCTAAATTTCTACTGAATTATATACACAAATAAAAATATTTCTTCTAAATTATAAAAATATTTAGGATGTTATTGTTTTTAGAAGTATTTTTATTAAAAGAATTCCCAAAAAAAAATTTAACCAAATTGTAGATGATAAGGTCATTTTTTGCCAAAATTCGTCCAATTTGTAAAGGAATGACCCATATGCATATTTTATTTGAATGAGTTTTTTTGCTAGATATGTAAATCTCTTCGACTTTGGAATGACTATCGCATCTGAACTAAGAGCTGTGTATAGTTCTTACTTTTATTTGATTCCATGGTTGTAATTGTTATGATTTTTATGTGATTTCATAGATTGCAATATATGCCGAAGATAATGAAACAAAAACGAAACAAAAAAAATTTAACAGCCAGTGGGGCAAAAATACGTAAGGAAAGATATTGTCTCCAATGTAGTGATTAGGTTGAGGGAGCGTTTCGCAGTAGTTTCATGAGACTACAGGACAGTTGCAGGGAGTAAGACTGAAACCCGGTACTTAATTATTGTCTTCTTCTGCTATCCTCACCTTCCAGTGCAGCATAGGAAGATGAGGACCAGTTATTAATTAAGTTAATATAAATAAATGACAACAATTTTTTTATTTTAATTTTAATTTTAATTAATATTTAATAATAACCAAATTTAAAAAGATCAACAATATAACTTGTACATAATAAGTCATTAACATAAAAATTTTCGAGGATTTACACTCATGTATTTTTTTTATTTTGTAATCTAATAAAAAATCTCACCAATAAAATAATAACACAATGATGTCATTAGTAAGTAGTGTTACACAGTAGAAAATTCTTTTTCTTCGAAAAAAACAATAAGGGTCTATAGTGCCTCCTTCTGGGTTTAGAGTAACTCTCTAAGTCCTGTTTCGTCGATAGAAAGTAATATAGAACCTACCTTACAGAGTTTTATTGCCTCTTCCGTAGGGTTATACATTTCCAGGTGTCTATTCTATATGTGTGGCTGACGCTTCATTCTCTTCGCAAAATCTACAGTTTGCATCAGTAAATAAACTCAGCCTCGTATGATGGTATTTTAGTTTACAGAGAGCTGTTAAGATCCCTGTAATCATTTCGATAGGTCCATATGAAGCTGATATCCGTCATTGTTAAAAGTGCCAATAAATAACTAAAATTGTATTAATCCGGGTATGTTATCCCAATACTTTTTGTTCTGGTTTTCCTTTATTTTTATGAGAGAATGGAGGGTACTGTGTCCTAATCCACAAAATGGTTCCAGCCCAATCATCAGTGTAGCAGCTTCTTTCTTGGTCAGTTTGTTTTCGCATTCAGTTCCACGTAGTTCAGTATATTCCGGTACCCAGAAAATCGAAAGCTAATCCTAATTAATGTTAATAATATTTTATAATATAGGTGTGTATAATTTTGTTATTAATTTTTTGAGTTGTTACGTCGAAATTTATATTAAAGTCTGTTTTGTTTTTTAAGAATGTTAACTTTTATTTCGTGCGTTATTTTTTAGTATAATTCTATACGTATTTCGGCAAATTCGCTTTTGCCTTCATCAGGAGGATTCCTAATATTAAAAACATCTATGCAACTTACAAGCTATTTATACTTATTACAGGTCTTATAATTTAAATTTAATTGGTAGGGTTATTGTTGTTTTTGTCCTTGAGGGTGTTAGGTAAAAAATGGTGGGATGGGTTAGTTTTTGTTGTTCAGGCTTAATCATGCGCAGGTAGTTCGGTCAACTGGTTGGATTTGTTTTTTGGGATGTATTTGAAAAGCCATGATGATACGTTTCCCTTATCGCCGTTGAGTAACGGTGTTGCCTGATGTTTGTGTATTTCGATGCTCTCTGCCGTTTCTAATTTCCAGGTATTGACAAGAAACAATTGATTCAGATGTATATTCTGCATCATCATTTGACAAAGTCAGCATCTCATTTGGAACTGTCCTTACTGTATTAGTAGGATCAACAACCTCGCGAACTGATATCACTTAATTCGTATTAATTAACTTAGTAGATTTCAACATTTCTTTCTTAAGATATATTCCAAGATATCAGTTTAGCTACAATAAATTCTACATTATTGACAAAAAAACCTTAAAAATTGGTTTTGTAATTTCTTAATTGTTAATTTTTTAATACTTCTTAATATAGCACAAATGTGATAGCACAGTAATTATAAACTCACTGCTGTTTCAATTAAACAGAATGAAAACCAAGGTCACCTTATTTGTGTTACTCTGATATGGAAAACTTCAATCCTTTTGTTACTTGTTTGTGCATATGACTCTTTCAGCTTGTATTATTCTATGGATGACAATGACTGTCATAATTATGACTAATACAATTCACAACTGCCATTGTGTCATACACCCCTATGGGCTCATCAACACATGACAATGAAAACCTTTAACAAATGACTTGGCCAAGTCAGTCAGAAAACCAAAAGCAAAGTGTCAAATTGAATGTCAGAATCATCACTCATAGGGAAATGGAAACGAGTGTTCATAAAGGGAAGAACTAGAAGAAGGTAAACGAGTTATAGAAGAGTAAATAACAATTATGGACATATTAAATGTTGAAATATGTTAATAAACCAATACATCAACTAATCATTTCTGGTATCGATTTCAGTCAATGCTTTAAAAACACAAATCTTCAATTAAACAATTTCAGTATTTAGACAATGTATTACTCTTTCAAACATGCATATATAAATATCTTATACATATATAAAATTAAGATTGTCAAAATGTTAGTTACCGTACTCCTCCGAAACGGCTTTACCGATTTTTACCAAATTTTATATGCGTATTCAGTAGGTCTGGGAATCGGCTACTATCTATTTTTCATAACCGCTAAAGTGATTAGGGTGTCCCTATCCAGCAAAAATATCTTTATTGCTTTAACAAAAATTTTTTTATTTTTTTGACATAAATTTTTTTATATTTTTGAAAAAGAAAACTTGCTATGATATGAAAAGTTGTTGTCTATGAAAATACTGCCCCTTCATAAAACTGCCCCTAATTTCTGCACTATCGTTGATTCCCAAAATGCTCTCATTGACCGCGTATTTCCAGATGTACACATACAATACATAAATCATGGGTGGCTGGCAGAAAGAGCCATTGGCAGCAAAAAAAACGTGGACGTTGATGAATTAAACTTCAAGATAAAACAGACATTGCCAGGCGACTTAATATCATACAAATCGATCGATACATTTTGTGATACCAACGAAGTTGTAAACTATCCAGCAGAGTTTTTAAACTCACTGGATTTGCCAGGCATGCCACCACACATTTTACGACTGAAAGTTGGATCACCGATTATTTTACTTTGGAATTTGAACCCACCACGGCTATGCAATAGTACGCGATTGGTAATTAAAAAATTGATAAAAAAACATTATCGGAGCCACCATTTTGAATGGTAAGTTCCGAAACGAAAAAGTTTTATTGCCACGAATTCTAATGATTCTCACAGACAAGCCAATTTAATTCAAATGCGTTCAATTTTCTATTAGATTGGCATTTGCAAAGACCATCAATAAGTCACAAGGCCAAACGATGTCTGTTTGTGGTCTTATATATAAAATTTCCATGTCACAATGTTAGTTACCGTACTCCTCCGAAACGGCTTTACCGATTTTTACCAATTTTTATAGGCGTATTCAGTAGGTCTGAGAATCGGCTACTATCTATTTTTCATACCGCTAAAGTGATTAGGGAGTCCCTACCCAGCAAAAATATCCTTATTGCTTTAACAAAAAATTTTTATTTTTTTGACATAAATTTACATCCACTTCGTTTCTTCGTCTTCGCCTTGCATGGTAGATGGAAAATGTACTAAAAATTTTTCTAAAGATTTCACTAATGATACTATAACAAATACCGACGGATATCCAATATATCGTCGAAGAAATCCCGATAATGGGGGAAAATGGTGGGTGGTGCCGTATTCGCCTCTGCTAAGCAAGACATACAATGCTCATATTAATGTTGAGTTTTGCAGTTCTGTGAAGAGCATCAAATATATAAGTACGTCCATAAAGGCAGTGATATAGCTGTGTTTAGAGTAGAAAATACTAATGTAAATGCTTCAATGAACAAAAACGGTGAAATTATGCTCTACCAAATTGGTCGGTACATCAGCACCAATAAAGCTGCTTGGCGTATCTTCGGTTTTCTAATTCATGAACGGGATCTAGCAGCTGTTCAGTTAGTCGTCCATCTTGAAAACGGTCAGCGTGTATTTTTCACGAACGAGACAGTGATTGATCGTGGTACAAATCCACCTAAATCTACACTCACTGCATTTTTTGAATTGTGTAATAGTACGGATGATTTTGGTGCCTTTGCAAGAACATTACTCTATTCACAAGTACCACGCTGTTTCACATGGGCTCAAACAATAAATGGATGCCCCGCAAGCAAGTTTCAGCAGTTGATGCATGTCTCAATTTATTTAAATCGAACGCTTATTTACAGTTAATCCAAGACACACTGAGTGCTTTTATCTCCGACTGTTGTTGGTTAATGTTACTGGCCCATTATCATTATTATTATTTACAGTCAATCCAAGACAATTTAAATTTGAAGATACAACAGTTGTTGCCAGAGAACTTGGTATCATACAAATCTATTGATTTTAAATTAATAATTTAATAAATAAACTATAATAACTTAAAAATAATATTGTTTGGCTTTTGTTATTTTTATTTTCCTTTTCGTTCATAGCGCTCCATGCCTATTTCATGCATATACCACATACTTACACACTTATAATAAGTAAGTTACTTTTTGTCTATATTAGAATTTATCTAGAAACTAGAAATAATTTATAAGGCAAAACAACGTTTGTCGGGTTATCTAGTATATATATATATATACATAATATAAATTAAGATATAAACATACATACACACCACATTGTTAATTTTGTGTAGTTAATCTCGCAGACAAGAAGAATTATACGTATCCTCTGATTGCGTTAAAAGGACTTGGACTTTATCGAGTCAGCGTGATGGTAAGTTTCCTGACTTGACATGGTATTTGAAAAATACGATTCCTTCAATTAATTTAACAAATTTGTGCTGTGCCTTATTTTCAGCTGTCAAAAATAGGCGTGGAAATGAAATGTTTCACACGAATCATTCTTAGTTGTGTGTATTGTAATTATTTTTAGTCAACCTCATAAGTGCACATACATTCCTACACTCATATTAAATAATATATTCCACTAAAAAGAGATTTGAATGTTAATAATTTTGTGACCAAATAATTTTAATAAGTGTTTATTTTTATATAGGCTAATTGGTCAAAACTTTTTTTATTTTATTGTTGTTAAAAATAAAAAACAAAAATTAAAAATTCACAATTTGATTTTTCAATAATTTTTATTTTTCTTCGATATTTCGACTTTAGTCTAAAGTCATCATCAGGAAACTAAAACATTATATTCAAATACTAAACCACTTATAATACATAATGGTAGACAAAAAGATAAATGTGTGTGTAAATATATATATATATATATTTATATATATGTAAATATATGTAAGGAAAAGTACAATGTTTTATTATATAATACCAATGTTTAATACTAAGTTATTAATCCTGTACTTGTTTATTGATGTATAATACTTTTATACATCTGGGCACAGTTGTCAACATCAGTTTTAAAATTGAGCCTTATGTCAGGTGGAATTTTTAGAATTGCAAGCATCTCCAAGAAGTATCTTTTGCGATGATTATTTTCTTGATGTAAAATTTTTATATTTTCTAAATCTGGCTCATGGTGTGTGGAAATACAATGTGAAGCAAGGGCTGTTTTGGCTTCCACAACGACTTTATTTTTTATGCTGTGTTTATGTCCAGCCATTCTTGTTTTTAATTTATTTTTTGTCGTTCCAACATATACTTGATCACAGACGTCATACCCATCACCTTTGCAACTAATTTGGTATACTACGTTCGATTTGTCCAAGTTATTTATTTTTGATTTTAAGTTGGAATAAAGTGCGTTTATTGTATTTCCAGATCTTAGTGTGATATTATAATTTGCTTTGTCATGAATGTTAGAAAAGAGAAAAAAAGAGAAGAGATTTGGTTTCTCTTATTTTTTGCTTTACTTTTATTTAAATGAGCTGTAATAAAATCGTAGTGTATTACACAGTGTACTAATCCGATGAACATAAAATGGTGAACACAGCAAATATTATTAATAATTTTAATACTATATTATCAAATTATTATTTTACTATTGTTACTATCTTATTCAATATTATTATATTTTATTTTAGAAGAGGTAATAGTCCACATTGGACTAATTATTCCCGAGAACATAGTGGAAAAGATGGGAGCGAACCAGTGACGACGCGTGCTCTATCTGGAAGGGTGTGCGGCCCTTCTTTAATGTTGTTTTTACATGTACCACTTATATTAAAATATATGAGATCTTTTATTAATAATAACTATATTATATAAGGCAACAATATATTCGCGCAATATTATATTAACAATTCATTAACAAAATAACATATTAAACAAATTAAATTAATAATTTATATACAAGTTTAATATTATATCAATATGAAAGAAACAAAACTTTTCACATAATTCTCGTAACATCAAACCAAATTTTTTCAAACAAAAGAGTTTGTACTTAGAAACATACATGTTTGTGCAGTGATCAAACAAAATCGAAACCACTTGCAACGTATAAATGTGCGCACAAGTACCCCGCACAATAAGAACAGAAATTCGTGGGTGCTGCTGTTAAAAGGGGAGAGACGAAATGTGATAAAAATGAATGGTGAGATGAGCTGCAAACTTCAGCCGCTCATGCAACCACTTTGGCAAATCATCATGTTGGATTCGTATGCATACAGTTGATATTCGAATAGAACAGAAAATTACTCTCATACAATTCCCACTATATAAATCTCTATTTCTGATATTACGAACGGGAGCACACGCACATTATTTTGTTCATATGTAACGTATGAATGTGCGTCCAACTTCTTTGCACACAAAGGGGAGAGACGAAATATAATAGAAATGTTCTGTGATTTGAGCTGCAAATATATGAGCACAACTAACAAGTATAGCGGCTAACAGAAGCAAATTAATTGAGTTTTCATAGACAATTATATTTAATTGTTTTTGCTAAAACTTTAAAAATATATAT
>NC_051847.1:118367201-118375289 GCF_002237135.1 Teleopsis dalmanni
TTTGATTTGGATTTATACACTCACAAAAGACATTGGACATTGTTGACTCCGATACAAACCAGCAACATTGCTTACTTTATGGGTAAATAAATGTAGATATGTGAGTTCCAGGAAAATATCAATAATTTGCGGCTCCAATATGTGAGCCAAAGTAAACGAGTGCACGCTTGCATATGTGCAAAAATAGGCACATTCGAGTAAATGTGGAAACCAATATAGATTTGCACAGTATGGTCAGCATTGATGGTAAAAGAAAAACAGAAAAATGGTTTATATGACTGTTTAGTGAATGTAAGAAGCACTTTTGAAATTTATTTGCAGTTAATTTGAAAATTCATTAAATATGATAGAAACTGATTGGATGCAACAATATAAACAATATTACGTGTTAGATAATTCATACGGGGTTAGTAATTTTAGAACCGAATACACAGTAGTAACTTTAGTCGCAGTATCAACTTAATTCGCTGATTTATTTTGTACCTACCTTAGTTTCGAGACTTAAGTTATGATCCTCTGAAATTGACCCATAATAATAATTAGGTGAGGGCATAATTTCTCTTCCGTTCAACTGTGCATTTCGTTTCTCTAATTTACTCTATATACATTGCGAACTTTTGCACTGGAATTCAACTTTTTGTTCAAAAACCGTTGCTAAAGTGAACTCTCTTATATAAAAATAAGCGTGACTAAATCATACCTGTATTCAAAATTAGATTCAAATGATACTTCTTTTTAAATACAGCCCTGGAAAGGACTTTCAATTTCAATTTAAGATGTTATTTTATTCGCCTTGCAAAAACAGCTTTCGAATCCAATTCAGCATATTTATATAAAAAATAATTAAAATTTTTCTTAGTGAGGTCATTTCAAATAATAAAATTTAATTATTGTTCAAAAAAGAATTAAGAAAATATTTTACAAAGCTTTATCTCAAATCCAAAACATCAACATAGGAAGTAAAACCCGAAAACGACTGCATAAACTATCGTTCCTTAAGAATGAACTTTAGCAAAGTTCGAAAGCTGAAATTCAAGATGTAAGCATAGTATTATATACATAAGCCCTCCCATATTTCAATGATAATTTGTACTCCAAAATAATATAACCATAACCCATTTTTAAAACCAAAAATAATTCCTAAATTTTTGTTGTGGCATATTTAACGGCGGAAAACATTAATTCTTACCAAAAAATATTTTGCCTCTATAAATGTGCAATATAAATTTCTAATAAACATTATTTTAATAAAATTGGTAATTAAATACATACAATAAGAGGTTATTACATTATATATAATATATACCTATTATGTATTGGTTAATTTAGGTTGGAGTGGCGGCCTTTTGCTCAAATCTCACTTGTGTAAAAGTAATGGACCTATAATATCTAACAAATAATGTTGATTTTAAGTTCAAGAATAATAGAAACTCTTATTATACGAGTTTATCAATTATTCTTAACTTTTATAAAAATAAAGTTAAACTTTAATTGTCTATATCATATTCTTTAAGTTCAATAATACTCGGAAGTTCCTCTTAATATTGTAGTTGTAAGCCAATTTATTTAATATATTCATAATATAGATTCTAAACAAGTTATTATAAAAAAATAAATTTAGCCTAATAGAAAGGAAAAAGTTAAAAAATAATTTGTAAATAAAAAAAAACAGCATTTTTAAAAAAGTAATATTAAAAATGTAATAAAACCAATTAGTTCAGAGCTTACTACCTACATTTGTTCTTCATAAATTACTACATAAATTGCTAATCAAACTAAAATACATTCCTTTTAATATTATTTAACAATATGAACACCCTGTATGTAAATATATAACTTCTATTTAAGATGCCTTTCACGTAATCCCAAAACTTATTTTGTAGCATAAATATATTTGCAGAAAACAATAACGATATCCATGCTAAATGAAGTCAATTTTTGTAATAGCACTACTGTGGCTTAGCCTACCTAATATCAACACGAACAATGAATTGAAGTAAAAGAGGCAGCATAGATATAGTACAAAATGCAGATACAAAAATTCCTCATCAAGATACAAAATTTACACAAGGAATTACATTTAATATGAGCTTCGCACCAAAGTCCATATCAGTTAATTTCTTGTTTGTGGTAAATTCTTTCAAATTTTCCTATTTTCCTACTAGATTTCGTAACCATTTCCATCCGGTGCTGCTGCTCCGCCTTACCACACCGGTTATCTTTTTTGTCTTTAATATTAACTGAGATACAAATTTCGGCATCACTTTAATTTGCATATGCTTGCATAAGGAACATGCATACAATTTTAGTTATCTCGTATCTGTGCCTTTGTTTTGTATCTGTGCATCTTTCATTTGGCATCCTAATCTATGCGTAACAACATATTTACTCATGTCGGCTGTGCAAATAAGCTGCCAAATTTACCTATGATTTTATTTTCTATCTTCGTTATCGTTGTTGATTTTTTTGCTACAGTGAAGCAGAAAAACAATATTTTAGAATTTCATGTGGTAAAAAATCACTTTTTTATTCATTCACCAGCAGTGGAACATCCAAGCATATGAAATATTTTGGCAATCATTTCGATGCAGCACAAGCCACAAACACGCATCAGTGCCAAAAAGTGTGTCCTTTAAAAGTTTCCTTTTTCTATATCACAACCTTTGTGGCAAGTCGTAACAAATGTTGGGGCAACAGAAACATTCAAAACATTCTGCAAACAAACACGCATTTGCAATTCAAGTATGCTAAATATTTTCTGAATCCCGTATCCTGACAGTACTCGCTGCAGTCTATCTTAATGTAAATGTCCTGTAATGCTGCCATGTTTTCTGTTTTTTCCCCTCATTCAGAACTTTAATTTCTCAATTTTGTCTGATTTAGACTTTTCTGTTCTGATATTTTAATTTGGAATTAGAAACAGTAATTCCGAAACATTACAAAATAAATTGAAATTGTTCAAAGGCCAAAGTTTTAATATTTACGAATGTTATTGACAGAAAATCAGGACTTTTTGGTACATTTTAATATGGTTTGATATTAATGAAATTGGAGACTCCATTTATTATACAGTACTATTACATATTCAAATAGATCATTATTTATTACTTATTATGACATTGAATATTCAATTCAATTTTTTGATGAATGATATCTTGAACGAAAGATATAATTCTTATCGCTGTGATCTGGTAATACTGTATAAATACGATAAACTTTGAGTTGTCAAAATGAAAATAGAGAAATTATTAAATTAATAATAACGAATTTTCTTTCAATCTTTCATTTACAAAGGTAAATACAAACAATTCTCTTTATACTAAATAAAATTCAATTTTCCATGTCGTGTTAAGCATATCGGAAAGTTCTGCATTCTCCTTACAGTTCACTGTCAAGATAAATGCAAGATAAGAATGCATATTATCACTTCCAATATTAATCCTTGCACTGTATGATGACGAAATTATGATTAAATGAGTATCCCATTATTTAATGCTTATCATTTACCAGATTAAAAGATTTGAAATATATTAGAGACGTGCGACCACTAAATCATATCTTGAACATATTCTATACGTAAAATCTTTAGCCGCCAACCCAGAAATTAATAAAAGCAAAAGCAATATTATGAACAGCGAAATTGAAATTGCATTTTCTACGTTTATTTGATTAAGAATCGAAAATCTGGAAACTGAAATATGGAAATCAATACAAAACTTTGAAGTAAAATAGCAAATGAAACCGAAGCCGACTAAGATACTCGTATATATCCAGAATCAATATAGTTAGTAGTGTTCTTGTTCTACTTCAATGATATGATTATGAATTTCAGTCACATATTTACTGCTACAAAATTTCGCTCTGGTGACACAAACTTAACAGCAGTTCATTTTATGGAAGTGAAGCGTGTGCAGCTGTACTCCAATTATAGCCATAGTTCATACACACTAGAACTATGGAAGGAATGTGAAAATAAAAATAAGGCAGAACAATAACCTTTCTTAAAAGATGAAATGGTTATTTTGTTCGTCTCGCATTAAAGTGGAGCAAAAACTTGAAGGCGCTCCAATATGGTGTACTAGCTTAGTGAAGAATAGTGAAATAGTGTCAGAACAGTAAAAGATTCAGATTATTTAGAAGTGCAGCTCTATGTTCCACCTAGGAGAGCTATCAAGTGTACTATACCATAAAACCCTGACATTCATAACTTTAAAATAATTTATTTGAAAAAATAATTGCATATTAACCAGTTATAATTATTGCCATTCCTTTCGTCTTGGTAACTAAATTACTTCACTTCCGTCTAACTTAGTATAGTTTCCAACCATGTTCCCTCTTCTTGTTAGACTTCTGCAGTTACTCTAGAAGCTTTAATAAAATTTTTTTTGTAGTATAATTGTAAATTTTGGATAATTGCTACCAAACTCTGAAGGCACTGGCATTTAAAAACCGCGTATTGTTTTGCTAGTTGCCTCGTCATGCTGATGTCGATGGGTCAAATCTACGTATGAGTTTGCAAAATAAAGTTCAGTCACACAAATCTTTAATATTAATTGGTTTACAATCAAGTACCTATCGAAATATTCGATATAAATTCAAAAACTTTAGTACTGACATAATACTCAATGCTAAGAAGAGGAAATTGATATATGACCAAATAATTCGTCCGTCACTTCTATATGGTTGTGTAGTTTTTTAGCAAAGCTTCGAACACTACTATTCACTAGCTAGAAATTGCACAAGACCAGGCTCTGAGAAGACTTTTCAAAGTTCCATGGTACATTAGGACAAATGACATACTCAGGAACATCAAAATTGATCCCATCAAAAAATACATAAAGGATAGAACCCTAAAATTATTTGCGAAAACTTACAGACTTACCAACACCGCGTTATGAAATCTTAAAATGGTTACAGGCTCCTCGGGGAGATATGCAGATCTGAGGTCAATTATTGCTTAGTCTGATGAAGTGATAAACAATAATCTAGTCAAGGTTTAGAGAGGGGTATTGAAGAAACCTCGAGTTAAAAAAGAGTATAAGTGCTTAAAACAGCTTCAACATAATATAATCGCCTGGCTAAGAATAGGACTGGCAAATTACCTAACTGATCGTATTTAACTGCATTACCATTTCAATCAGGTGAATCCATCTTAGTTTATATAAAATCGTGTCTACTTAAAAAGAGATAAGGATTGTGATCATATTCTCTATTATTTTTCGGGTTTAATCTGACATAAGAGTCTGTTGGCAACTCTATATATCTTCTAAACTTAATGAGTTCTTAATTTGTTTTCAGAATTTGCTGTTGGGTTAATTTCAGTTCTAAGTACAAAACACCTACTACGCTCTAATTCTTCTGTCCACTTAAAGTCTAAAGTTTTTTTGGCGCGTTTTGGCGAAACAAGACACTCCAACTGCGGACGCTCCGTTTTTATCTAAATTTAAATCTAAAATTTAAAGAAACAAATTTAAATAAGTGCACACAAAGATTAAATAATACACGTACACTCTAGTTGTCGCGATCCGTGTCAGCAAAAGTGCGGTTTGTGTGTTTAAATTGCAAAATATACTTCTAAATTTTGGTTTTAATAAAAAACAAAAAAAATCAAAACAAATTAATCAAAAGCAATAAAATTGCTGAAAGTTACTAATACTTTCAAAACAGCTGATAGAGACAGCATTTGTTTGTTTATTTTTTAACGAAAGTTGCAATTTATAAAAGTGGTGTTGCCACAGTGTATATTTTTAATTCTTTTGTAAAAATTTAATATTCTATATATATACTATATAATCAGTGATCATCAAACTAAAAAATTTATTTCTTTTAATATTTAATTTTTTATGAACAATTGTAAAAGTAATATACGAAGACATTCACTAATAAGTGAAAATGGCCTAAATGGCTACATAACATTTAATGCAGAAGACATTAAAATAAACGATCAACCTATAAACAAAACTATAGGTAAATCGAATACCGAAATAAACATTAAAAAAACCGCTAGTGAGATTGCTATAGCAAATAAAATTAAATTAATTAGTAATAAAAATAATAATTTAAACAAAATTTCTCCAAACAGTACAAAAGATATAGTTCCATACGAAATTAACATGTCCACAAATACCAGCCACACTAATGACAAAAATAATGAAGCTCTTAATAAAAAAATGAGAGAATTAGAAGTCTTATGTGGCAAACTTCATCAAGAAATTATCCAACTCAAAAGTGAAAACCAAAAATTAAGGTCGCAACTTATTAACAATAATGTTCCGAAAGAGCAAACCACCATAACTTTCGAAACAGACGAGGAAGAGCTTGCTCGTGAAACCGACTGGATCGTTAAAAGAAATAATAAAAGAGCCTCAAAAAAGCGCAAAGCTACTACATCTCCAAGTGTGTCACCAATTCTCAACAATGTGACACAAAAGCATTCTAATGAAACGGAAGAGACATCAACCAAGCTTCGTCCACCTCCAATTATGGTAACTGTCTCTGATAATTACAATCACATAAGAAAAATTATCACAAAGGAAAGCAAAAATAAATTTTTGCTGAAACTAATGAATAACGACTTATGTAAAATTAGCACTTTCGATGGTAACGATTATCGGGAAGTAACTCGAGCTCTAAATGAAGCAAATCTCTCATGGCACTCTTGTGAACATAAACAGGTTAGACCAATAAGAGTTATAGCAAAAAACCTGCATCACTCATGCGACCCTGAAGATATTGTAGGCGACCTTACAGAAAAGGGTTTTAAAATTGTCAGCGCACTTAATAAGCTACAATTTAAAACCAAGAAACCTCTGGATATGTTCATACTAACCTTTGAGTCAGTAGAAGATACGAACAAAATCCATGAAATCAAAGAAATATTAAACACAATAGTATCTATAGAAACAATAAAACCCTCTAAACTTATCCCGCAGTGTACCAAATGTCAATCTTTCAACCATACCAAAAACTACTGTCAAAAGCAACCTAGGTGTGTGAAATGTGCAGGTAAGCATGAAACTATAAATTGTGAAAAACCCGATGATAGTCACCCAAAATGTTGCAACTGTGGGGAGCAACACCCAGCGTCATATCGCGGTTGTGTAGTCGCAAAAGAGCTTCAAAAATTAAGAGACCAAAAAACAAAAAAAGTTCCTGTCCCAGTTCAAACAGATAATATCGAAAGACCAATAATATACTCAAGTCGAAGAATCGCTAAAGTATCATATGCAGACGCTATTAAGCCAACAACCTCCGTAGCCCAAAAAATAAATATATCTGATGAATCACAAAATGTCCTCTCTGTTATTCTTGAAAAACTAATGGCAATAGAAAATCGCCTAGACAACTTAGAACAAAAACATAACTGTACATCTGTATGATTGCTCTTAAAATTATGGAATGGAACGCAAATGGTTTGCTTCAACACAAAAACGAATTAGAATTACTTCTGCAAACAGAAAATATAGACATATGCCTAATAAGCGAAACTCATTTTACAAAAGAATCGTATATCAATTTTAAAAACTATAATATTTATCATACTATTCATCCAAGCAATAATGCTAGAGGCGGAAGTGCCGTTATAATTAAATCCAACATTAAGCATTATCAAGATAATAAACTCTCTAATGAAGAGTTCCAGGCAACAACCGTTGCAGTCGAAGAGAGTGGTTCCAAAATACAAATAACGTCCATCTATAGTCCACCAAGACATAACGTAAAATATGAACAATACATAGATCTATTAAAATTACACAAACATAAAGCAATAATTGATGGTGATTTTAACGCAAAAAATGTTCAATGGGGGTCAAGACTAAATACCACAAAGGGTAAGGAATTACTTAAAGCATGTCAGGCCACAGGTTTTGAAGTTCTCTCCACTGGCTCTCCAACATACTGGCCAACTGATAGAAATAAATTACCAGATGTCATTGATTTCTTTATTGTAAATAAAATTCAAAAAAGAGACATTGAAGTTAAAATAGGACTTGACTTAAATTCTGACCATTCTCCAATATTGCTTACTTATGGATGTAATATTCTATCTACGCTACCTAAACCGACACTAACAAACCGTCTAACAGA
>NC_051847.1:118375389-118402980 GCF_002237135.1 Teleopsis dalmanni
AAAAGCTTTCGGAAATTCTCATTTAAAATTCGCGCGCTGTATATTTTTCGATATTTTAAGTTTATGTAGTTTGGCAGCACTGTCCTTATATTACTATTGCAAAATGAGCGCGGATCTGCAGACAGTTCGTTTACGGCAGCTGTTGAAACCAGTTCACCTCAGTAGTGCGTTGCGAAAAAAACAATGGAAAAAAATATTGAACAAAGAGTTTGCATCAAATTTTGTTTTTCGAACGAAATTTCGTGTGCAGAATCGTTGCGAATGCTACAAAAGGCTTATGGGGAATCAGTTTTATCGAAAACTCAAGTTTATGAGTGGTACAAAGCCTTTCAGGACTGTCGTACGACCGTCGAAGACATGCCGCGTTCTGGACGACCTTCGACCTCTACCACCGACGAAAACATTGAAAAGGCAAAGGAAATCGTGTTCAAAAATCCTCATGTGAGTGTTAGAGAGATAGCACGAGAGCTAGGCATCGGTCGTGAGATGGCTCGTTTGATTTTGGTGGACAATTTGTGTATGCGACGTGTCAACGCCCGGCTTGTTCCGATTCACCTCAATTTGTTCAACATTATCAACGATTTTAAGGCCAAACATTCAATAAATACCATCGAACAGCCACCGTATTCACCTGATCTTGCACCGTGTGACTTTTTCCTGTTTCCCAACCTCAAATTACCACTCAGAGGAACGCGTTTTGAATCCATAGAAGACGTAAAACAGAATTCGCAGAGGGAACTCAAAGCCATACCGGAAAGCGCCTATAAAAAATGTTTTGATGATTGGAAGAAACGTTGGCATTTGTGTATCGCTTCTAATGGAGCATATTTTGAAGGAGATAAAATAAATATTGATGAAGATTAAGAATTTTGCGTTTTATTTATTTATTTCCGGAAACTTTTCGGTCACAATGTATTTTATTATAATATTAATTTTGAAATTATCCCAGAAAATTTGATTTCCCTCACATAAAAGATAGTTTAGTAAATTTAGGAATTCTTGTGTTAATACTAAAATAAGTTTATTGAAGATATTTCTTTTTAATTTTTAATTTCTTATGTTTATCATTAAAAGTGGTAATTACTTTAAAGAGTGTGTTCCGGACTAACTTAATATATGCACGCGAATTGATTCCCAGGTTTAAGAAATCAAAAAGGCCAGGCGGATGAAATATATTTTTGGTATAAATCTAAAAATTTTGCAAAGAAAGTTTATTTGAAGCACAATAAATAATTCCCTGTATCACTAGTTAAAGAGAGAAATTTTTTGGAGAACATTTCACACTGAATTGGATTATATATTCGCAAATCGGACTGAATAGTACACATTCTAAGGAGACCAGCAGTACTGCTTAAATGCACTGAAGTGGTGTCTGTAAGGTTTGAGAGGATCTGCTGTGCTGGCTCTGACTTGAAGAAGAGTAGAGAAATGCGTGTTGAAGGATGCAAACTATTTATGAAATGTTCTTGTTACCTATTTCTATAAATTGTGTTGATTTAAATTGTTACCAGGTACTCTATGATTTACCTAGGAGGAACCAACTATATTATTATACATATGTTTTATTTTTTTTTTTTTATTATTAAGAGATGATGTGGCACTGTAGGGTCTATTGTACTTTCTTCTGGAATTGGAGCATTTATCTAATCCTTGTTGCGTCAATAAGAAGTAGTATAGAACTACTTTGCAGAGTTTATATGCCACTTTCGTAAGGATATACATTCTCGGGAGTCAATTTCGTACATGTATTAGCATGACTAGCACTTCATTCTTTTCACAGAAACTATAGTTAGCATCCGTATATATGCCCAGCCTCGTAAGGTGTTGTTTTAGTTTACAGTGCTCCTTTAATAATCCGATCATGATCCTAAGTTTTGCTTTCGATAAGTCCATACAATCCTGCTATCTTCCATTGTCATAGGTATCAATAAGTGTTTTGGGTTGTGGTTATTATGGTAGTATTCTTAGTATTCCTTTTTATTCTGGTTCTCCTTCATTTTTATGTGTTTAAGTTCACAGACAGGTTCTGGCCCCATCAGCGGTGTTGTTGGTCTTTTCGCGTAAGCAAGTATATCCCGATAAACAGATAATCGACACCTAATTAAATTCGCCGAACAGGTTAAGCGAGTTTAGTGTCTTGATAGCTGCTTGTTTGACTGTTAGTATTGCTACATTTTTTCCCTGGTATTTTCGTTCAATATTGAAGAGTATTCATTTAATAATCGCGTAAATTTACACTATTTTTCTTTAACGCTTCCCATTGGTTTTTGCCTGGTCTGACTATGTTAGCTCCGGCATCTTCTTCTATAAGCGAACCGTCAGTGAATCAAGAAATTGTGTTGTTCATCAGCTTGATGGTTTGTTTGATATCCTTCCAGTATCTTTTGTTACTTAGTTCAGTTTTAAAGAGTTCAGTAAAGTTATCCCTTGAATTCATTGGCATTGAAACCTCAGGACACTGCTTAGCAAGATTTCAAACCTTTGATAATTAAACCAGTTGTCCGTTAGGTTTCCTTTCTTCATTCTTAGAATTGGCTGAGAGGTCTGATGATTGCTGAGAAGACCCAACGCAGTATTTTGGATGTGCAACACCAACTTTTAATTGATATGAATTTGGAGGATCGTCTTCCACTTCGTCATCGTGTCCTTCCCAATCTGCTGTTTCAAGTAGACCTTATTGGTTGTAGATATTTGATAAATGTTATAACTGTGGTTTTATAATTCAAGTCCAAATTGGATTCTGTCGCATAGAGTATGTTCAAATTTTTCTATATTTACTATGACTATATCATATGTATAACCTTGGCAGTCTGTTGTGTCCTACTGTGCTTCACATGAGTGGGGAGAGTACTCCACCCTGTGGACATCACTTGTGTGGTGTTCATCCCTACTAAAGAGTAGTTTTACCTTCCTGTCGGTGAATATGTGTCTTATCCACCATACCAGAGTATAATTAATTTCCCTTAGCTTATTTATAATTTATATTTAGCTTTTCCTTAGCTTATTTATAAGCTAAGGAAAAATGTTATCA
The DNA here is from genome assembly GCF_002237135.1 of Teleopsis dalmanni. Taxonomy (NCBI): domain Eukaryota; kingdom Metazoa; phylum Arthropoda; class Insecta; order Diptera; family Diopsidae; genus Teleopsis; species Teleopsis dalmanni. The sequence continues at coordinate 118,378,421 of NC_051847.1, forward strand.
AATGCGCTTCTATATCTAGATAGGCGCATTTGCGATTTCTTTTTGTCCCATGACATATTTATAAAACCAAACAGAGCAGCTTAAATTGAATCGTCCTGCTCTGTAGACATGTTGGCAGGGATGTTATAAGGTAACATGGAGGAAATGGTTACATAGTTATGTTTTATCGTAAATTTTCTCTGCTGGCTTAAATGATACCATTATATAAATTTTATTAAAGAGTTCAACAGATATATCAAAACTATTATAAAAATATTGATGTTTTTTAAAGATTGGAGCAGTTTATTTACGCGTATATTATGTTAGATTTATTAGTAAAAACTTTATACTAACTGTTCCCTCTAAAACAGGAACTTACATCTTTCTTGTTATAAACCTCATTTAATACTGGGGCTCTAAGATCTTGCCCCACCAGTGCGCTCAATGTCATACTTCACTTGCTACCTATTGATATTTACATCAAGCAAGCTGCTACTCTCAGCGCGCAGAGGCTTAAAGATCTAAACTGTTGGCGTTCGAGTGCTTTAGGACATGATAATATCGCATCACTCTATCCGATAGATGATGCCAGGGTTTCAGACTACCTATGTCCTCGGTTACTATTCGACAATAACTTCGCCACCATAATTCCTTCAAGAGGAGATTGGGAGGCGGGTTTGCTTACAATTCTAGGAAAGATAGCGATCTACACCGACGGGTCTAAAATGGATGAGGGCGTTGGAGCCGGAATCTTTTCTACGGACCTAATGATTAGTAAATCATACCACCTTTCAGATTCCACCTCAATATTTCAGGCTGAAGTTTTTGCCATCCTTAGGGCAAGTGTTCTTGCTTTAAATATGCGCCTTCACGGAAAAGAGGTCTGCATTCTAACTGACAGTCAGGCAACTATTAAAGCCTTATCAGCAGTCTGTCTGTCATCGAGATTAGTAGAAGAATGTAAGAAAATTATTAGTGAACTAAGTGAGAGGTCCAAGGTTAATCTAGTGTGGGTTCCCGGGCATTCTAATATTGTGGGAAATGAGCGCGCCGACGAGCTTGCTAAGCTAGGCGCCTCTTCCACGGATACCCCTATTTCGATCCCTGCCCCTGTCAGCTACGGGCGTAGGCTGATTTGTGACCATTTTTTGCGACAGGCAAATAGTGAGTGGACCCTTACTGTCTCAGCAGCCAGGTCAAGGGTTGGCTCATCTATTAAAATATAGAACCTCTGACTTAATCTGTAGAAACAAATCTGAGGTTTCTAAGCTAGTATCTATCTTTACGGGCCACTGGTCCATAGGACGGCATGGAGCCAGACTTGGCCTTTCCTGTGGTACCTCATGCAGTGCGTGTCTACCAATACTTGAAGAAATGACACCAGAACACCTGATGTGTTTTTGTCCAGGCCTGGCCAGAACTAGGTTCAAGTATCTAGGGGCCCCTTTCTTCAACTCATTTTCATGTGACTATAAAATGTCAGCTCCCTTTTTATTGAACCACATTCAAACGATTATACTCAATATTATATAGAAGTAATGTTGTCAATTTTATTGGTAACCTCAAAATGGTTGATATTTTACAGATGTCAACTTTGCTGAAATGTGTCAATTATGTACAATAATATGTGTACACATCTGTAATAAAATCCCACAATATTCCTGTCTCAGTTTGAGAGTTTTTCACAAAACCAAAAATTCATAAATTAAGGTTTTGCAGTCGTACAGACTCTATGCCTCAGTTATCCTTCCTGTCCAACAGATAAAAATAAACTTTAAATACAAAAGTTTATGGAAAATATTTTTTGTGGTTAATAAAAAATTATATTTATTTTATGAATTTTCATATACGAAAAGTGTGCATCTTCTGTCCACATATGTTTGTATCTATGAGGTATGAGTTTGGTGGTTGAGAATTTGGTAGAAAATTTAATAAAATTGTTTGTAGCATTTGGACAATAGCTATTGAATAGATAAACGACACTTGAGTGCAATTTATAATTACACAGAAGTGCAATTACATTGTCACTTTAAGCACTTTAAGATTGATTTACACTAAGTTTGTTTATTTTGTTTCATATGTAAATACTTTGCTCATCTTTAGAAGTATTTTTATTTTAAATCAAATAAATTGATGAATATGAAGTTCGATTAAAGTAAATGTCTGAAGATGAGTTGACAATTTCACTATCGAATGCTTTTTTTGCTACACGTGAACTTCTTATCTAGTATCACCGGCGATACTAGATATATAAGGAAACTAATAGAGATCTAGTCTTTAAGTGGACAGAAGAATTAGATCGTAGTAGGTGTTTTGTACTTAGAACTGAAATTAACCCAACAGCAAATTCTGAGAAACAACTTAAAAACTCATTAAGTTTAGAAGATATATAGAGTTGCCAACAGACTCTTATGTCAGATTAAAGCCGAAAAATAATAGAGAATATGATCACAATCCTTATCTCTTTTTAAATAGACACGATTTTTTATAAACTAAGATGGATTCACCTCATTGAAATGGTAATGCAGTTACATATGACCAGTTAGGTAATTAGCCAGGCGATTATATTATGTTAAAGCTGTTTTAAGCACTTTTAATCTTTTTTAACTCGAAGTTTCTTCAAAACTCCTCTCCACACCTTGACTAGATTATTGTTTATTACTTCATCAGACTAAGCAATAATTGACCTCAGATCTGCATATCTCCCCGAGGAGATCTGCTAAAAAACTACACAACCATATAGAAGTGACGGACGAATTATTTGGTCATATATCAATTTCCTCTTCTTAGCATTGAGTATTATGTCAGTAATAAAGTTTTTGAGTTTATATCGAATATTTTAATAGGTACTTGATTGTAAACCAATTAATATTAAAGATTGTGTGACTGAACTTTATTTTGCAAACTCATACGTAGATTTGAGCTATCGACATCAGCATGACGAGGCAACTAGCAAAACAATACGCGGTTTTTAAATGCCAGTGCCTTCAGAGTTTGGTAGCAAACCATTATCCAAAATTTACAATTATACTACAAAAAAAATTTTATTAAAGCTTCTAGAGTAACTGCAGAAGTTTAACAAGAAGAGGGAACATGGTTGGAGACTATACTAAGTTAGACGGTAGTGAAGTAATTTAGTTACTAAGACGAAAGGAATGGCAATAATTATAACTGGTTAATATGCAATTATTTTTTCAAATAAATTATTTTAAATTTATGAATGTCACGGTTTTATGGTATAGTACACTTGATAGCTCTCCTAAGTGGAACATAGAGCTGCACTTCTAAATAATCTGTATCTTTTACTGTTCTGCCACTATTTCACTGTTCTTCACTAAGCTAGTACACCATATTGGGGCGCCTTCAACTTTTTGCCTCCACTTTAATGCGAGACGAACAAAATAACCATTTCATCTCTTAAGAAAGGTTATTGTTCTGCCTTATTTTTATTTTCACATTCCTTCCATAGTTCTAGTGTGTACTATATGAACTATGGCTATAATTGGAGTACAGCTGCACACGCTTCACTTCCATAAAATGAACTGCTGTTAAGTTTGTGTCACCAGAGCAGAATTTTGTATCAGTAAATATGTGATTGAAATTTATAATCATATCATTGAAGTAGAACAAGAACACTACTAACTATATTGATTCTGGATATATACGAGTATCTTAGTCGGCTTCGGTTTCATTTGCTATTTTACTTCAAAGTTTTGTATTGATTTCCAGATTTCAGTTTCTAGATTTTCGATTCTTAATCAAATAAAAGTAGAAAATGCAATTTCGATTTCGCTGTTCATATTGCTTTTGCTTTTATTAATTTCTGGGTTAGCGGCTAAAGATTTTACGTATAGAATATATTCAAGATATGATTTAGTGGTCGCACGTCTCTAATATATTTCAAATCTTTTAATCTGGTAAATGATAACCATTAAATAATGGGACACTCATTTAATCATAATTTCGTCATCATATAGTGCAAGGATTAATATTGGAAGTGATAATATGCATTCTTATCTTGCATTTATCTTGACAGTGAACTGTAAGGAGAATGCAGAACTTTCCGATATGCTTAACACGACATGGAAAATTGAATTTTATTTAGAATAAAGAGAATTGTTTGTATTTACCTTTGTAAATGAAAGATTGAAAGAAAATTCGTTATTATTAATTTAATAATTTCTCTATTTTCATTTTGACAACTCAAAGTTTATCGTATTTATACAGTATTACCAGATCACATCGATAAGAATTATATCTTTCGTTCAAGATATCATTCATCAGATAATTGAATTGAATATTCAATGTCATAATAAGTAATAAATAATGATCTATTTGAATATGTAATAGTACTGTATACTAAATGGAGTCTCCAATTTCATTAATATCAAACCATATTAAAATGCACCGAAAAGTCCTGATTTTCTGTCAATAACATTCGTAAATATTAAAACTTTGGCCTTTGAACAATTTCATTTTATTTTGTAATGTTTCGGAATTACTGTTTCTAATTCCAAATTAAAATATCAGAACAGAAAAGTCTAAATCAGACAAAATTGAGAAATTAAAGTTCTGAATGAGGGGAAAAAACAGAAAACATGGCAGCATTACAGGACATTTACATTAAGATAGACTGCAGCGAGTACTGTCAGGATACGGGATTCAGAAAATATTTAGCATACTTGAATTGCAAATGCGTGTTTGTTTGCAGAATGTTTTGAATGTTTCTGTTGCCCCAACATTTGTTACGACTTGCCACAAAGGTTGTGATATAGAAAAATGAAACTTTTAAAGGACACACTTTTTGGCACTGATGCGTGTTTGTGGCTTGTGCTGCATCGAAATGATTGCCAAAATATTTCATATGCATGGATGTTCCACTGCTGGTGAATGAATAAAAAAGTGATTTTTTACCACATGAAATTCTAAAATATTGTTTTTCTGCTTCACTGTAGCAAAAAAATCAACAACGATAACGAAGATAGAAAATAAAATCATAGGTAAATTTGGCAGCTTATTTGCACAGCCGACATGAGTAAATATGTTGTTACGCATAGATTAGGATGCCAAATGAAAGATGCACAGATACAAAACAAAGGCACAGATACGAGATAACTAAAATTGTATGCATGTTCCTTATGCAAGCATATGCAAATTAAAGTGATGCCGAAATTTGTATCTCAGTTAATATTAAAGACAAAAAAGATAACCGGTGTGGTAAGGCGGAGCAGCAGCACCGGATGGAAATGGTTACGAAATTTGGTAGGAAAATAGGAAAATTTGAAAGAATTTACCACAAACAAGAAATTAACTGATATGGACTTTGGTGCGAAGCTCATATTAAATGTAATTCCTTGTGTAAATTTTGTATCTTGATGAGGAATTTTTGTATCTGCATTTTGTACTATATCTATGCTGCCTCTTTTACTTCAATTCATTGTTCGTGTTGATATTAGGTAGGCTAAGCCACAGTAGTGCTATTACAAAAATTGACTTCATTTAGCATGGATATCGTTATTGTTTTCTGCAAATATATTTATGCTACAAAATAAGTTTTGGGATTACGTGAAAGGCATCTTAAATAGAAGTTATATATTTACATACAGGGTGTTCATATTGTTAAATAATATTAAAAGGAATGTATTTTAGTTTGATTAGCAATTTATGTAGTAATTTATGAAGAACAAATGTAGGTAGTAAGCTCTGAACTAATTGGTTTTATTACATTTTTAATATTACTTTTTTAAAAATGCTGTTTTTTTTTATTTACAAATTATTTTTTAACTTTTTCCTTTCTATTAGGCTAAATTTATTTTTTTATAATAACTTGTTTAGAATCTATATTATGAATATATTAAATAAATTGGCTTACAACTACAATATTAAGAGGAACTTCCGAGTATTATTGAACTTAAAGAATATGATATAGACAATTAAAGTTTAACTTTATTTTTATAAAAGTTAAGAATAATTGATAAACTCGTATAATAAGAGTTTCTATTATTCTTGAACTTAAAATCAACATTATTTGTTAGATATTATAGGTCCATTACTTTTACACAAGTGAGATTTGAGCAAAAGGCCGCCACTCCAACCTAAATTAACCAATACATAATAGGTATATATTATATATAATGTAATAACCTCTTATTGTATGTATTTAATTACCAATTTTATTAAAATAATGTTTATTAGAAATTTATATTGCACATTTATAGAGGCAAAATATTTTTTGGTAAGAATTAATGTTTTCCGCCGTTAAATATGCCACAACAAAAATTTAGGAATTATTTTTGGTTTTAAAAATGGGTTATGGTTATATTATTTTGGAGTACAAATTATCATTGAAATATGGGAGGGCTTATGTATATAATACTATGCTTACATCTTGAATTTCAGCTTTCGAACTTTGCTAAAGTTCATTCTTAAGGAACGATAGTTTATGCAGTCGTTTTCGGGTTTTACTTCCTATGTTGATGTTTTGGATTTGAGATAAAGCTTTGTAAAATATTTTCTTAATTCTTTTTTGAACAATAATTAAATTTTATTATTTGAAATGACCTCACTAAGAAAAATTTTAATTATTTTTTATATAAATATGCTGAATTGGATTCGAAAGCTGTTTTTGCAAGGCGAATAAAATAACATCTTAAATTGAAATTGAAAGTCCTTTCCAGGGCTGTATTTAAAAAGAAGTATCATTTGAATCTAATTTTGAATACAGGTATGATTTAGTCACGCTTATTTTTATATAAGAGAGTTCACTTTAGCAACGGTTTTTGAACAAAAAGTTGAATTCCAGTGCAAAAGTTCGCAATGTATATAGAGTAAATTAGAGAAACGAAATGCACAGTTGAACGGAAGAGAAATTATGCCCTCACCTAATTATTATTATGGGTCAATTTCAGAGGATCATAACTTAAGTCTCGAAACTAAGGTAGGTACAAAATAAATCAGCGAATTAAGTTGATACTGCGACTAAAGTTACTACTGTGTATTCGGTTCTAAAATTACTAACCCCGTATGAATTATCTAACACGTAATATTGTTTATATTGTTGCATCCAATCAGTTTCTATCATATTTAATGAATTTTCAAATTAACTGCAAATAAATTTCAAAAGTGCTTCTTACATTCACTAAACAGTCATATAAACCATTTTTCTGTTTTTCTTTTACCATCAATGCTGACCATACTGTGCAAATCTATATTGGTTTCCACATTTACTCGAATGTGCCTATTTTTGCACATATGCAAGCGTGCACTCGTTTACTTTGGCTCACATATTGGAGCCGCAAATTATTGATATTTTCCTGGAACTCACATATCTACATTTATTTACCCATAAAGTAAGCAATGTTGCTGGTTTGTATCGGAGTCAACAATGTCCAATGTCTTTTGTGAGTGTATAAATCCAAATCAAAATACATTTCTTTTGCCTTTGGGTAAAGTACATTGTCTGACTATGTTCAGAATTATAATAAATTGCTAATTTTTTCCATCTAAGCTGTTTCCTACCAAAAGCTATTATTACCTTGTTATCCTTTTGCCATGAACATGTTCCACGCTTATCGATTACTTTGCATGTTAATAGTGCGTCTTGACCTGGATTCACTTCTGTGTACTTTGGCTGTTCCGAGAATCTTTGAAAGCAATTTATTCCTGGAATTGCAAGAAATAAATAAAAAAATTAAATAATGTAGTCAATAAATGAGCACAGGTCTATTGAGTATAATAATTGTAGCTATAAAGCACATAATTAGTTTCGGATGAATAATATATGGCAGAGGGGAATTATATTTTATTGCCATGTTGGCCAACAATGGAATACAAAGACGTATGATATGATATTGTAATATTATTCACATTATTAAATTATTTCATCTGTGTTTGCTTTTATTTGGTTTTCCGTTTTTGGTTGATTAAGTAATTGGTAAATTAAATTTACTCAGAAAGATTGAAAATTGTTACGAAATTTGAAAAGAGAAGCAATTAAATAAACAAAATATTAAATTTGTGTTGAAAAATTTAATATCATTGAATTTTTACAGGTCATTATATTTAATAATATTTAAATATTAGTATCACATTTGCAATATTAGGCGTTTTCTTTTGTAAGCAAGTCACAAAAGAACTAATAAAAAAGCACTACTTTCGATCGCAACTCTGGACAAAATGGCGACTTTATTAGGCTTTTATGTGCAAAACAGTGCTTGTGCTTCAAACTATACTTCTGTAAAATTCGTGAATTACTTGTAATCATGAGTTATTATATTGTATTAGTGGATCGGTCAAGTGGTCACAGTCGCTATTGAGTGAAAGTGCTAATTCACGTTTTATCACGCGCTGAAAAGAGAAGAATAATACTGGATCATTAGCTCCACATAGAAGAACTCAAGGATTAAAAAATTCAAAAAAGGCTGTCTCAGTGTAAGTGATGTAGGTTGCCAGATATGTGTGGATCAAATGAAGTGTACCTAGCAGAAAAAATGAAAAGGGGTCAATTATTGCTAACAACAATAAACAATTACTATATCACAATTAAAAATTTACTCAGTTATGCACTTTTAAGTTTCTGGATTCGAAATAGTATAATTTACTCTGCATCGCTGACAAAACAGTAATTCTGACAATTCATTCAAATAATACTATCACCACAAAAAAGCTGTAGCAGGAATTACATTAAGTAGAAGCTAATAGAAGTAATAGCTAACATAATGAATAATTAGAGTTTATAAGTAAAATTGCATTCGAGATTAGTTTACTTACTTATTTAGTTTTTAAGTAAAAAACAAAAAATTTTTAATCTCATTGTGAATTCTGGTTCTGAATCAAAACTGACTCTAGATAATAAAAAGCTTCTCTTTAATACAATAACAAAACAGACCTGGATGTATGTAACTACATACATACATACAACTATGGCGTACGGCGTACCAACTCATTTCTAGGCAGAGTCTAAAAATAGCAATGAAAAACATTAAAAAATATCACTAGAACTCTGTGGTATGTGAAAAATGTTAATACTCAAAAGGACCTAAAGGTCCAAAATAATCAAGAAGGATATAAAACCAGCTAGATAGATCTAGCTAGATAATCTAGGTTGATAATTCCTAGTAAAATACTATTAAACGAGACTAGAAAGTAAGGACTTTAAGTTCATGAACTCAATAACAAATAATCACTTTAACGTATGCCTAGATCAGAAAATATACAGAGTTATTTTCCAATTCTAACTATTTGTTAATATCAATATTGTTAATGTTCGTCTATATCACATTAATTTTTTTCAATAATATTACATTTGTCTGTTAAAATGTATTCAAAAACTACTTATTATGTCGTTACAAATCATTTTTAATTATCTATAGTATCTTAAATGAATTAGTTTACTTCCGATCTTTATAGAGGAAGTTAACTTAATACTTTAACATTATTGCTACAAATCTTTTAAAATATAAACATTAAGACCTCATTTAATAAAAGCGTTTTAATTTCAAGAATGTATATAAATATTATATTAGTACATATTTTTATAAAAATATTTACTCAAGTCATATAAAATAATTATTTAATTATTGTTCTTAGTATCTGCGGCCACATACGTCACAACAATGCTATTAAACTTAATTTTACTTCATTTGTTAAAATAGCCTTGAGTTGACAACATAAGGGAATTGATTCCTTATAATGACTATGTGTAAATGGATTTGATGCATTCAATATATTATTAAGAATATAATTAGTGCTGCCCTAGAACATTGTACATACATGGGGCACACATTATGTACATTATTACGGTATTTAGTATCTACAAATTTTAATATATCATAGTTTAATTTGTTTCAAAATTTTTAAATTGTAGATTGGTAAATTTTAATTTCTTTTGTAAAAATAAAAAATAAAAATAAAAATACTAGCTTATTATTTTTATATAAAAATTCATATCATTTCAAAAATAACATTGAGACACGAATTAACCTATTTAACATAAGTTGATAATACACGGAAAATGCTGAATGCTATATGAATATTTCTGTAAAAAGAGCATACCTTGAAATAAGAATATAAATACTTATTAAGAAACAAATCTTGTACTACGAAAGCTGTTTTAAAGCGATCGAGATCTTGACTTTGGGACCACATTCAATTTTTGTAAAGAATTAACTTCCTTTCCAGCACTAAGTATCACAGACTATAAATAACCTCACATTAAATCAGCACATCAAAATTCGTTTTAAAGGATGCCACGATTTGGCAATACACAATTTGGTTAGTGTTAATGGTTCACCTTCCACTATGGGATATGCTGATAAATTTTGGATGAAAGTTTGAATAAAGTTTATTTCGTTGCCGCTGGAGGAAAACGTTATAGAGCACGTTCATATCTTCGGAGGAAGGATCAGGTGACCAACTATAGGAAGGGACCCGGTACTACCAATTGATGACAACAAGCCACTGATCACTGGATGCGACTAATGACGACTCTTATCTTCAATGGCCAACTAAGTTGCACGAGCATATACAGCTCATTGAAACGGTCATGAAAGCGGATTAATAAAACTTTAGGAGGAATATTTCTTCAATGCTATAATTGTATAAAATACTTTATTACTTTTCATTTATAACAAGTCATTGAATTGAGATTTAAGTCCATTATTTTAATAATTTAAAATGAATACCGGAAGTGATAATTTGTTTGTATGCAGCGTTAATAAATATGTACACAGCCTAATATGGAATATAAATTTCAGCCCCATAAAGTATGCTATATTTTAAGGTTTTAAACGAGCAAACACACTACACATTGAAGAGGAATAAAACTCATATGAAAAGCAAAAATAAATCAAATTCTTTAATAAAAAAAATGCAGAGGCTATTGTATATGCCAATTATTAGCATTGTATTCTACTTTATGGTATTTTTGTTGTTGTCATGGCTTGTTATTATTGTTATATTTATTGTTATAGTTATTGTTACTGTTTAAACACAAAGCCTACATAACAACGTAAACGCCAATCACGCGTAATAAATCATTGTATGCTGTATACGGATCACGTGACGTATACGTATATGTATGTATGTTAAAGAGGAACAACAAAAATGGCAATAGAAATAAAATACATTAGCATGCGAATAAGTTAGTCGGAGTGATATGCACTAACACACTAACAACAATTTTGATTAGCAGATTAAACGAATCCACGCTGGGGAAGTGCAAAAACATTCTTGTGTTGAAATCGATTAGAAGCAGTAATTTAAAGCAATGTGTTTTATAATTTTAAAGATATTAGTGTGTGTGAGTGTGTGCATATAACTTGAATATGAGAGTGTAAGCTTTAATATGGAAATATTGTGTGCAATTCGCCTCAGCGTTTTATTGATAAATAAGTATGAAAATATTACGATATGCGTAATTTTATTTGTATCAAAATATATAAAATTATTTTTTGGAAATTTTGTATGTATTATATCACATACAATATATTTTACAATACGCAAATAAAACAGAAATAAACAGATGCATTAATACATGTGATGCATTCGGCAGCAATATATTCCTACATCAGCTAACAACAACAAAAAATATAAAAAATGCTAGTCACTCCTTTTATAAGCCATTGCTGTTGCTGTTGTTCTTGTAGTTTCTGTAGTTGATTTGCATCTGAGTTTACAGCGCATAAATTTACGCAAGACTTTGCTGTCAACTTTAAAGCAAACAAGAAATCAATAAGGCTGAATATGTGAATTTGCCCCATAAGCAATTTTAAAATATGTTTGATATATTCAATATAGGAGTAGTTTACAATTTTTTTGCATACTAAATTTGTCTACTGCTAGATCTTGATCTAAATATAGAATATTGAGGCTTCTTATCTGCTATAATTGAGTAAACCTGGTTACATTTATACTTTTCAACTGCAGGTACTCTCCATCTCTTAGCAATTCGAATTGTTTACTGGGTATTTTCAAAACTCATACATATGCACACACACGTACACAAATACCCATACACTTGTGTGCAACTACATATTTGTACTTGCGGGCAACTACAAAGAAGCACAGCTGCGTTGCTTGTCAGTCTTGCCTATTTATGCATGCATTGCATAGTGCGATAGAGAGTGTGTGTGTAGCATGCGACATGTTGATTGCATGCTACATTCTGCATGCAATATGCCAAAAATTTAGCATAATTTTTGTTTTTGTTCGCCTCGCATGCAGCGTTCGCACTGTACTTGACTTTATCAATAACGTCAACATTGCCTTGACGTTGTGTCAACAGAAAAATTGTTGCAATCTCATGCAATACTATGCGCTCAAAAGTATGCTTCGGTGGAATGTATGAAAAAAATGCTGCTGTGGCATCAGCAGAAAACGCAACATAAAATCAACAATTTGCCGAAGACACCGGAAGGAAGTAGAACAGCCAAAAATTATTTAAATTCACTTTAGTGGCTGTAAGTGTGGTTGAAATGCTTCGTTTTCGTGTTGCCAGACTATTTCTTTTTTTTTTTTGAAAGTACATTTTTTGACTCACAGCTTAGCTGATTGAATTTCTTATACATACGGTATTGTGACAATCTCTATGAGAAAGAGTATATATACTCTTATACATATATGTTAATTTATAAAGAAGAGGTGGATAATTGGAAAAAAATTTGATGATTCAAATTGCTTTTTATTTAATATATATATCTGACTTGACATTTCTTGTCAAAGTACCATAATTATCAAATATAAAGTGAAGATGTCAAAAGAAATTTTGATATATTTTTATTGCTGCGATTGAGGCTAAAGAAGGCTATCTGCTCTATTTGATATTCTGATTAGTTGGGAACAGAATTAATAATATTTGTTATGAATTATCTACCAATAATAACCTTTTAACATCATTCACTTAATGAAGGTTACATCAGACATTGACTTATAATAGAACGTGCTTGAAACGTCAGTCTTAGGAACAATATACACCAGCAGTATATTTTTTCTATAATGTAATATACACCAGTTAAACACACTGACATTGTTTGCTTATACATTCATTAAGATGACGTACCTGTTGATAAACCTCGTGCCACAATGGATTTCTGGAAACCCTTTTGATTGATATCAGAAAATAATAGTTTTGATTAGCCTTGGCGTTCGTTTGATATCACGCCATCAGAGTTTTGCCTTTAGGACAACTTAAAGTCAAAGGCTTATATTAACGAGCCAATGACGTTAGATGAACTTAAGGCCAACATCCGTCAGTCATAGCATAGATACTAATGTTTTATATTATTCTAATATTAAATAGAAATTTGGATCATGAAATATAAGACAAATTAGAGAATTTGACTTTTAAAAATAATCATGAAATAAAGTAGATATTATACTATGTTTTTAATTCGACTGATTATCATATTTTCATAAAAATTTTGTACGGTTTTGTATAGAGATTAACACATATTGCTGCATACTTGTCTAGTTAAGTACAATATTTTAAATATAGCACTAGTTGAAGTTTTTGTCACAAAGGCACTCAAGACAAGTATTGAAATAAAACCATTTGTACGATCCTAATAAGCTGAACTTGTATTATGTGAAATCCTTTCTCAGTATTAATTAAATGAGTTTTTATTTCTGAAATATTGTTGCTTGTTACCACCAAAATCGACTAATGGACAAGTCAGACTGTATAGTTTTGTGCTTCAATGCAGAATTCGTGAACAGTGGTTTTAAATAAACATTTGTTCTATTTGAAAGAAAGTGTAATACTTATAAGATATTAAAATATAAATAGATTAAGTAAGTAAGTATATATATTACTTACAAGAGTTTATCTTATGGATGAGCTCCCCACTGAGCGTCACTAAGCTCTTTCCCATAGGACTCCCTAAGCCCTTGGTATCTATTTCACCGAAATGTATCACAAATTCGTTATTTAGTCGTAGACTTAACAGCTCACTCTACACAGAATATTCTTAAAGAGTTTTAACGTCATTACCCATTACAAATATTTACTAAGTTTTCATTTCTAGCTAACATAAATTTGGAAACGCATATACTAAAACTTCTAATGTTTCACTTTTCTTAATATATGTACATATTAATGTGTACATGAAAAAATCTACCGTCAATCCTTATTTTAATTAATTTAGTGAACTGTAAAGTAACTACTACAAGCCAAGGGGGAGAGTATATACACCACCATTGGAAAATTAGCTTTTATAAATTGAAAAGCAGGGTCTTGAAGAATTAATAATATCATTTTTTTTAATTTTTTCTACAGGCCGTAGTACCTAGTACTTCAGTTCCTTATTTTTAGTTAACAGTAAAATTAATTTTAGTGTTAACTCACAAATAAATAAATAAAAATAGTATTTGTTTTAAGTTTTAAGTTTTAATTGTGTTTTGATAAGAAATAGGTTACTAATATAAATAATACATTATTTAATTTTATATCAAATATTATATTTATTTATATATATTTTTTATATATATTGATTCCTAATAAAATTGTAAAAATCTGTAAAATCGACTTTGATAATCTACTGGAAATCTCTCAACTGCAGAAAGCACTTCATACAATTCCTCTAAATATTTCTTTTTGTTTTATGCAAACAAGCAAGCGCGGTATACGGGACGTATGAGTGACACGATCTCATGTTGAAGTTAATATAAATCACAAATTCAAAATGATTTGTAAAATTGCAAATTTCATTTAGTGTATAGACAACAATAAACACAAAAAATGTATAAGCAATAAAAAATTTTCAAAGAAGAGAAAATACTTCAAGAGTATCGTATCTAAACTTAAGTAGCAAAATGTAAATTCATTGATTTTCAAGGACCAAAAAACTTTGAATAAATAATCATTTGAGAAGAATACAAATACAAAGAGCATTACTTATAGCAGTGATTACATATATGAATCTATATTTAATATACGAATTGAGTGTTGGGCATAAAAAGTGGGAACTACATACAACAGATTCAGATTTTCTTGTAATCCCTGTTGTCAACGAAGTGTGAATCAAATCAACGCCCAAAAATTGTTGTCACCAGAAAGAAAGAAATGAATGTAAGTAAATATGCTAACAGGAATGAATGCTATATTATGTGGAGACATACTCGTATATGTAAAAAATAATAAGCTTTCATCCCAAACATGTACTTAATAGGATACTTGAAACCGTATTAGACAGACAATTGAGCCTGCAAAGTGTGAAAGCCTAATTTTCCTACAAGACAATTTTGGGTAAACGATTTCATTTGATTTCGCATTCAACAGACTTTATTAACTTGAAGAAAAGATCCATTTATTTTTCATTTATTTCGGTTTTTTTAGGCAGATATGAAATTTATTGTTAGTAGCATTATTATCACATGGCACACATATTTTAAAAATTTATTATTTCATATTTTTCGTAAATTTTTTGATAAATATTCACTTATGCGCAATTTTACATGCTTGAGTGCGAGCATCCACAGAAGTGATGTCTTAAGTGGGGGCGATTGACAATTCAATCTCAATTGAGGCGTTGAGGAAATTCAGTGGAGGCAAAGGTTGAGCCCCGAAAGTTGCTTTTTGCTTTATAGTTGCAGTTTAACAAAGCATAAGTCAATATATCTGACTGAGCTTATAGATTTATTGTTATTGTAATGATTCATTCTCATTTTTATTGTGCAATATATTTCTGATTTTAAGTTGAGTTTGGATGCTGAGTTGTTTTCGGTTTCGGATTTGACTGCGGATACGGATTTGGATTTCCATTTGAATTTGAATTGTTGAATAAAATATTGGCAATAATTCTTTATTTTTTTTTTTTCATGACTTAATACTGATATATGTCATATTATATGTTTATGACAAGCATGGGCTAGATTGTTTGTTCGAGAGGCGAGTACACTTGCAGATGTGAGCGAAGAAGGTCGGTAGATTTCCGTGTGTGAGATTATGCGGAAATAATATAGTAGCTTTGTGAAATTTTGAAAAATGAAGTAGAATTTGAAAATCATATCTTCATACATGATTAGTAGAGGCAATGATGTGGAACAGTTCATTCAATGAATATAGTTAAGTACAGTTACATATGCAAATACTCGTATCTTTTAGACATTAATAAACATACGCAGATATTGTATTGCAAATCATGTCAAGTAAATTTATATGTAAAGACATAATAAATAATTCAGATAAATTATTAAAAGGAAGTGAGAATATTTATCATTGAATGCGTATATATATATGTATGTATAAACTTAAATATTAATTTAACAAATTATTTTAAAAATGAATGTATCTGATATTTGCTTCTATCTTATTCTTCTTCCATTTCCTTAATGTAACGTTGCAGATTCATAAGTATTTATCATTCAGCCATCCTTTTATACTGCAACTTAATCTGTGGAGAATGAAGTGACATCACAAGAGTTTAAATGACAAAAAGTGGCAAAAAGAACAATGCCAAACAATGGGAATAATAATTATAAGTGCTACAATAACAAAGCCAACAACAACAACAACAAAAACAACAAATATATCAACTTCAACAGCCGAGTAAGACAAAAAGGAAGAAGACCTAGCATAGCAAATGCTACCATTTGCCAACCTCAGCAATGGAAGCCTTTAAGGAACTGTTGAAAAAGAAAGAAAGGCACGCACCTTGCAATCGTGATAAGATGCGCTCATAGCTACTAAAGTAATTGTTATCCTTGATAAGGATGCTGAGGCACGTAACGAAGCAATTTCAACATACAAATAAACAATATGCGAGTGTATAGTAAATATGTATGTTTGTATTTCTAACTGCAAAGCAATGGATAGAATTGCAATTGTCAACGTGGCTAATAACGGTGTGTAATGCCAATAATAAGGACGATTCTTTTTTTCCAAAGCTTTTGTTTGCTTCTGATTGTCTTTTCTAGTTCCTTTTTGTTCTTTTTTGTTCTTTTTTTGTGTTTTTTTCTTCTGGTTTTTATGCTTTTATGGTTTTTAAATTTCTTGTTTATTTAGGTAAAAGGTTTCCTGATATATTATTTATTCCTCTTAGGTTTGTTTTGGCAGTTACATTTGTTTGTTTACATTTTTGAACCTCAAACAATAAAACCAATAAAAAATTTATGAAATTTTGTTGTAAATATTGAAAAAGCATATTGTTTTATTAGCCTAAATAAAATTTATTGGATGCAGAAAAGAGTAAAAATGTATTGATGAGATACGTATATACGAAATGAATTATGGGGAACCAATAAAAGTAACTGTTATCAGAAAGAAATGCAATTACTTTAGACCTAAATGTAGTATTTAATGGATTATGTCTTATTTTAATTTATATGGTCATTTAAAATTTATTTCTAATCTAATTTTATTACAAAAATAACGAGACTTTTTATTACCATATTCTGGACATGACTTTAAAATAAGTATTTTAAGTAAAATAATATAAAGATTAAGTTAAAGTATTTACATGTTATTTCACAAATTATAACAAACTTAATTTAGATTCCTATTCTATAAAAACTAGAAAATTATCTAAAATGATCTATACATTCCAAATCCTGCCACCTAAAAATAGAACACACAAAAAAAGAAAAAAAAACAATTTCATATACAAAATCTAAACTACTTTAGCATAAATAAAGGAAGTTGACAAAATATAACATGTTTCCACTGTCTCATTTAGGCAGTTTCGTACATTAAGGCCGATAATGAGGATAATTTAATATGCAAAGAGCTTCGATATAAATAAGTTCATTATGAATAAATCAATTGATTTAAGGCGAAAAATATCAAATGCAGTCTATAAGAATAAATTAACCACAAGGTAAATTACTTAAATTTCCAATATTTGCTATATGTTTTGTAAGTTAAATAAAAACAAACCAGCTATTTAACATTCATAAATCAGTTTATGTCAATGGAAACACCCAAATTTTAATTTCATTTACATAAGTAGTTTTAGATGTAGTGGGAACATGATATGAGGTTAATTGAAATAAAGTACAAATAATATAAAGAAAATGAAAATAAATAAAACTGAGTTTTGAAGCATTTTGCTTCTACTGCTGAATCTAGCCGGCTTTTAACCATAACGTACTAATTCTCAGTTAAATGGATCGAATCACTAGTCGATTTAGGATTTCTAAGATCGTTAAGGTGTAGACAGTGAGCACAATTATTTTGCAGTGCTCAACGCACGATTATGTCCAACTCTGTCTGCAAGTTCAAATGTATAAATTCTAGTACCCACAAACTATAGCTAATTTGTGTAACAGCATTAGTAATGGGTTGAGATTGGAAAACAGATATAAAAGTAGTAGACGTTGTATCAGATATACGAAGAAATAAAAAGAAAAATAGAGAGAGAGACAGAGAGAGAGATGTAATGAATGTGAGAGGGAGAAAGAACTACACTCAACCTATGAAAGGGAGTATGTTAGTGAGAGAAAGAGTTTGAGATTTCTATTGTTCGATTAAATATGGCTGGTATAAGTAATAGAGTTTTCATTGATTCAAAAAGTAAAAAAAATATTAATGTTATGTCTGGGAGAATAGAAAAAAAATATATTGATGGTGAATGATTTTCATGTGTCTATCGGCGAAAAGAAATGTTGAAATGTAGTCCGAATATGTAAAGATACGAAATAAAAAATCCCAATGAAACAATGTGGAAATACTAAAACAAAAATGAATAAATATTACTGGAACTGAGCATTCAAAATCAACAGAGGATTACCGAGATTGATAGTAGATTACTATTATTTCAAAGATTGAAAATATTTATATATTTTTATGCATGTGAGATAATGAACTTTAAGAAATAGTTTTTAAGAAATAGTTACAGAAAAATATATATATGTATTTATATAATAAAAATTTTTATAAAGTCCTTAAAGCATGTGAAGAAGATGACGGCTTCAAGTAAAGTTATTGTAGAGGAAAAGATTTCAAGGATGGTTTAATAAGTAATGTGAAGTTGTCATTAAGAAACGTTCAAGTAGCAATGAGTAGGGAACAAACTAGTAATTTGGCTGTTATAGATAACTACAGAACGATAAAAAATGACTACATTTCAAATTTTTCAATAAAAAACTAGAGGCATATTATTATAAAATAGGCATGCCGTTAATTTTCCTGCATGATAGTCTTTTGGAGTTGAGGTAGAAAAATAAAGCGCGTGATTTGTCATATTGCTTATAACAAAAGTATAGATTTTTTAATATATAAGCAAAAGACTTCATCGAAATCATCAGATATATATAGTAAATCGAGGACTAGGTTGATTAAAACAGAATTTCGATAAGCAATTCCACCGTTAATTACAATTTTTTAATTGTTTTAAAAATTATTTTTTTAAAAGTCACTGAGGTGCATTGGCTTTATGTGAGATTAAATATAACTTAAGAAAATACATTATTTCACGAACTTAGTCTCTTTGGATCCTTTCACAAAAAGATTGAAAATACTGCAAATCAATGAGAAAACAGTGTTAGATAGAAGTTACTTCAAGAAGTGGTTCTAAACAAGTACTAGAGCAAAATAACGCTACATATTGACATTTATCTTAACTCTCTTAAGTAAATATATTCCTGGTGAAACTAAGATTAATCTTGATATACTTTGTAAATTATAATGATGTCATTGATTTAATTGTAGACATCATATCACAGAAAATATTGCAAAATAAATATGTGAAGCAAATTGAAAGAATATTGTAAATTGTGAAGGCTTTCAATTGACAATATGAAAATTATTTACTTAAAAAAATGTTCCGTATAACTCAATTAATTTATATTTTAAGTGCTATAACACTCAACTGTTAACTGAACGGGGTTGCTTCATTGGAATGAAGTATAGCATTATAAGTTATAACTATAATTCAATTTACTAATTAGTCTCGTTTTATACGTATTTAAAAAAGAGTACAATAAATACATTACTTTTTTTAAAATAATTTCCACTTAATTCTATATATTTGCACACTTTTCCGATTAACCAACCACAATATTTTATTTGCAGTTAACTATGCCATTTGCACGTTTTCACATTTCGCCTGTTTCCTTGAAACAATCCCACTTCATATTGATGCATGACCATAATAATTTCAGATACATGTCCATAACAGTTCTTTAAAGTGTCCTTTACTGTCGTCGGCCGGTATAGAGCCATTGTTACCAATGAACGTACCGCATTCGCTCCAACGAGCTTAAGTGGTACGATTACGTAGCGTTTGTATATTAAAATGTTTTTTATATTTTTGATATAAGGAGAGTTTTGATTGCTTTAAAGCTATAATTATTATATGAATTTAAAAACTTCTTAGAAATAAAAATTTCGTTAAAATTGCTATACGGCTCGAAATAATCCATTTGCCAATAAGATTACTATCCGTCCACGATAGTAGTAATAGAAGGTTTTAATTCAGGTTGCTTTCACAGTTTAAAAATCGATACAGATGAGGATATTTTCGCTATATCGTATTATACTGGCAGTTTAGATTATTTCAGATAGTGCTGTCAATATATTACTTTAAAATTTAAATACTTTTTTAATTGATCAAACTTTTTTAATTTATAAATTTGAAAAGTAGATAAGTTTATATAAAGAGTTTCTAATGTTTGTTTTATTTCCGGCCTTTACTGCGGTAAGTAAGCACTTTTTAATTTTTTTGTCATCTGGTTTTTTATTTTAAAATTTATAATTTAAAAAGGCTTATGGGAACATTATATAACAAACATAAAACAAAGTTATAATTAGTTAACAACTTAAACTATTTTGTGGAAAATTTAAAAAAATCTTTCAAAATACGACTTAAAATAAGTTATATTGAGTATCATAGCCGTAAGTTGGAATGTATGTTAGAAATATAATGAAAATAACGTCCATTAAATTAATTTTCCTGTTTTATCTTTTATTTTCAATTATTACAGGAAAGTGAGGGAGAGGTGACTAGAGATCTAACTCAATAAAATAAATTAAATGGTCTGGAATAAAAATTATTTGGTAACTTATTGATGTTTCGGTGTAAATAACAGGTTCTTGCTCTATAAGTCACTTAAAAGTAGCAAAACTTATAATGAATTCTATGAAATTTAAAAAATAGTTAAGTTATTCATAATCTCAATTATGAAAGATATTTTGTTAACCTTATGTTTTCGCACATAATCGTTTCCTTATCGTTATTTATCGAAAATGGATTGATTTATGTGTTACCCCATATATTTTTCATCTCCATTGATAGATTATGAAATTATCATGGAAATTGTTCAGATGACGCAAATGGTTAATGATATAGCGGATCACGGCGTACAATTGGTATAGGAATGAATATGACAATATAATGAAAAGTTGCATGTTGTAAACGAATATTGACAAAATTATACTGAATAGTTTTGTGAACTATGTTTTAAACTATCGAGGAATTATAATTCACAAATAAGATAAAAAAAGTTAATATATATGTAAAACATTATGACTTTCCTAAGAAGCATATCATTTTGCCTAATAAAAGTTGGTCTGATTTAAGGTGAATTATTACAAACATAAGCCGCCAGTTTCATTACTATAAAGTGATGTGGATACATAATGGATATTCTTATCCATTATCTAAAATGGTTAAAAAAACTCTTTATCATCATAAATAATTATGGTTTTATATTAAATAATATTTGAATTATTCAAATGAGCTCGGCTTGCTTTACTGAGTGTGTAGAAAAACGAAAGAAATATTTTGAAAAGTAATTTTACGTTTAGTTTCTATTTACAATTTACATATAATTTGTTTACTGTCGTTGATCACTGTTGCGTTCTGGCATTATAAATAAAATGTACATGTAAATATAAAATAGAAAATATCAAAAGATAGAAAAAAAATATTTTAATCACCTTTTATCACATTTTCAATAGCATTAAAACATGACTAACATTTTATTCTACTAAATGCACTAAACTGTGCAAAAACTGTTATAAAAACAAATTCCGATCTTAAATTTTACTCATGTGCGGCATGGGCTATAAAGGACAAGAAAAAATGTTTGTTTTCTTTTTTAATAAATAA
Organism: Teleopsis dalmanni; assembly: GCF_002237135.1. Classification (NCBI taxonomy): domain Eukaryota; kingdom Metazoa; phylum Arthropoda; class Insecta; order Diptera; family Diopsidae; genus Teleopsis; species Teleopsis dalmanni. Next base: position 118,400,443 of record NC_051847.1, read on the forward strand.
TGTACTATAATAATAACTATATAAATAAATGCTTTTGACATATAAATTATGATATATCATATAGAAACGTTAAATGTATTACTTTATACCTGTTAACCCGCTTAAATTTTAAATTTATTCACAAACGGTCAAAAACGTTTTTAGCCTAAAAATATGCTTTACATTTAACCCACTTCAAACCAGTGATTTTTCATTTATTTACAACTGTCAATTTTGTTTCTGATTTTTGAAACTTCTCTACAGCACGTGAGTCGAAAAATTAGGTTATTTGTTTTCTATTTCCATAAATTTTTTAAATTTCGATAAATCAAAAGCACTATTTCAGACTTTCTTTCATTCCAAGAAAATAATTTCTTTTTAATTTTAAAACAGTTTATTTTAAGTTGCTTCTTCTATTAGTATAAATATAAATTAAAATAAAAGTAATTCATTAAATAAAAATAATTGTTTAAGTAATTATTGTATAAAAATGTTGTAGTGTAAACTTGCGGCATTACAGCATAAGGATACTTTCGACGGTTCTGTTAAGCGGTAACCGCATCATTAAGAGAAACCCTTTTTAAGCTGCTTAACAAGCGAACATTTTGCAATTTCTACTTACGACGGCTTGGCTTAATAACGTAGCTTTTGTTTTTTTTTTGTTATTTTAAAATTAATAATTTTTTTACTGCATTTTGCGTTTACATAATTTTTGCATATTAATAACATATTTATTGCTGCAGCACGTTTTTCCCTTTCCCTACCCCTAGCCCTACCACTCATCACTTTCTGCTTGCATTAACAACATCGTTTTCATGTTCGCATTGCGCTTCATCATTGTTCAACGCCTTGTAAATTGCAAAAAAAAACAAAACAATTCAAAACAAAACAAAAACATAAAAAAAAAAAACACTAAAACAAATACAAAACAAAAGCAGCATTAAGTAAAGCAACAACAACAACATCAACAACAATCATAGCCAGCATGACAGTACAACCATTGGCAGTGAAGTATGCGTCTTCACAAATACAACAACTCAACGTCAATGTGCGCATCGCACATCATATGATAATAAGCACGGAAGCGGAAGTCATTGTTGTACACAATGGTGAACGTGCCGCAATTATAATAATTTTGATTACATCCTTCGCTGTTACTCCACTAACTTCGCACTCTGCTGGTGCAGCTGCAGCGCAGTAACTGCGTTCGCTGCTCTTATTGTGCCAGCATATTCAAAGTAGTTCCATTACCGCAGAAAATTATGATCTTTTTTCCTGTGCCACTCTTTAACTGTTCCTCGCGCTCTTTCTACTGCTCGCAACTGCTATTGCCAGTGCTTTGTTGGTTGGTTTTGTTGTTGTTCTTTTATACTCAAGCGCTTTTTTCAATTTTCAAAAATCTTCTTTGAATTTTTCTGCTGCTTTCAGTTCTTCTTATGCATTTTTTATGTTAATTACAGGGTGATTAGCACACTTTGCCTCCACATTTCGGTTTGTAGACGCTTGTGCTCGATTATGCACGTGTGTGTGTGTGTATGTTTGTGCAGGTATCTGTGTGGTTGCATGTGTGTTGTTTTGATGTATGCAGAGAAATGCCTGTGGTATCACGCTTTGTTGACGCTTTAAGTGCGGCTGCAAATTTGAGTTCTTCTTCATTTTTTCACTTTGTTTTTGTTTTTTCTTTTTTTTTTGTGCAAGTGAAAAAGTATTAAATGCTGCCATATCAGCTGAATATTCACCGAGGCGTTCGTCTATTTGCTATTTGCTATCTGGTAAAATTGTTAAAATCGTAGCAATTATTTTTTCAAAAGCTGGCGTTTTAACTGTGACAGCAATTGTGACGTTTGCTAAATGACTGCATTCAAATATTTTTTTAGTCGTGAGTCGTAAATGTGAGAAACATGGCGCAAAAAATGACAAGGCTTGTTATAGATACTCGCAGATGGAAAGATAAAACAGACTGCATGGGTGTTATGTTGCAGGGGGGATGGGAACTTACCTGTGGTACATATGTTATTTCAGTCATTTTAATTAAAACAGTCTCTCGCATTCAGTTCTGATGGAGCCGAGCCGCATTTGCAATTTGAACAAAAAAAGGCAATGTACAATAAATTGCTAAAAATTAAAAAGGGCTGAGACAGGGTTTTCCATAGATAGGAAATAAGGAAAATTATTACATTATTAAAGCATATGGTTCCTAATTTACTAGGGAAAATATATATAAAAATTTTGTTGAAGAACACAACTGTTAATGTAAAAGTTAATTTAGTTCATTTAATATATAATCCAATTTATTAATGCGATTAGAAATTTATAGGGTTATAGGTTCTACTTCTCTTTGATATAATTGGAAGTAGAGTATTGCAATAAATTGTTTCCATAAGGCTGTGATTGATGTATTGATCCACAATTTTTCTGTTTAATTTACAATGATTCTAACTCCAGCAGTTACAGAAACGACTACTAAAGAGTGAAGTTTTATTAGGATTTGGGTATTGAAAAGAAGGCAGCTTATATCTATAAAGTCGCTCATGCTCAATCCATTCTTACTTCTTAATT
>NC_051847.1:118403080-118420572 GCF_002237135.1 Teleopsis dalmanni
ATTTCAGGGGATCATAACTTAAGTCTCGAAATTAAGGTAGGTACAAATTAAATCAGTGAATTAAGTTGATACTGAGACTAAAGTTACTACTGTGAGTTCGGTTCTAAAGTTACTAACCCTATATGAATTATCTAACACGTAATATTGTTAATATTGTTGCATTCAATCAGTTTTTATCATGTTTAATGAATTTTCAAATTAACTGCAAATAAATTTAAAAAGTGCTTCTCACATTCACTAAACAGTCATATAAACCATTTTTCTGTTTTTCTTTTACCATCAATGCTGACCATAGTGTGCAAATCTATATTGGTTTCCATATTTACTCGAATGTGCCTATTTTTGCACATATGCAAGCGTGCACTCGTTTACTTTGGCTCACATATTGGAGCCGCAAATTATTGATATTTTCCTGGAACTCACATATCTACATTTATTTACCCATAAAGTAAGCAATGTTGCTGGTCTGTATCGGAGTCAACAATGTCCAATGTCTTTTGTGAGTGTATAAATCCAAATCCAAATACATTTCTTTTGCCTTTGGGTAAAGTACATTGTCTGACTATGTTCAGAATTATAATAAATTGCTAATTTTTTCCATCTAAGCTGTTTCCTACCAAAAGCTATTATTACCTTGTTATCCTTTTGCCATGAACATGTTCCACGCTTATCGATTACTTTGCATGTTAATAGTGCGTCTTGACCTGGATTCACTTCTGTGTACTTTGGCTGTTCCGAGAATCTTTGAAAGCAATTTATTCCTGGAATTGCAAGAAATAAATAAAAAAATTAAATAATGTAGTCAATAAATGAGCACAGGTCTATTGAGTATAATAATTGTAGCTATAAAGCACATAATTAGTTTCGGATGAATAATATATGGCAGAGGGGAATTATATTTTATTGCCATGTTGGCCAACAATGGAATACAAAGACGTATGATATGATATTGTAATATTATTCACATTATTAAATTATTTCATCTGTGTTTGCTTTTATTTGGTTTTTCGTTTTTGGTTGATTAAGTAATGGTAAATTAAATTTACTCAGAAAGATTGAAAATTGTTGCAAAATTTGAAAAATGAAACAATTAAATAAACAAAATATTAAATTTGTGTTAAAAAATTTAATATCATTGAATTTTTACAGGTCATCATATTTAATAATATTTAAATATTAGTACCACATTTTCAATATAAGGCGTTTTCTTTTGTAAGCAAGTCACAAAAGAACTAATAAAATAAGCACTACTTTCGATGGCAACTCTGTACAAAATGGCGACTTTGTTAGGGTTTTATGTGCAAAACAGGTGCTTCAAACTATACTTCTGTAAAATTCGTGAATTACTTGTAATCATGAGTTATTATTTTGTATTAGTGGATCAGTCAAGTGGTCACAGTCGCTATTGAGTGAAAGTGCTAATTCACGTTTTATCACTCGCGGAAAAGAGAAGAATAATACTGGATCATTAGCTCCACATAGAAGAACTCAAGGATTAAAGAATTCAAAAAAGGCTGTCTCAGAGTAAGTGATGTAGGTTGCCAGATATGTGTGGATCAAATGAAGTGTACCTAGAGTAAAGACTGAAAAGGGGTCAATTATTGGTAACAACAATAAACAATTACTATATCACAATTAAAAATTTACTCAGTTATGAACTTTTAAGTTTCTGGATTCGAAATAGTATAATTTACTCTGCATCGCTGACAAAACAGTAATTCTGACAATTCATTCAAATAATACTATCTCCACAAAAAAGCTGTAGCAGAAATTACATTAAGTAGAAGAATAACTAACATAATGAATAATTAGAGTTTATGAATAAAATAGCATTCGAGATTAGTTTACTTACTTATTTAGTTTTTAAGTAAAAAACAAAAAATTTTTAATCTCATTGTGAATTCTGGTTCTGAATCAAAACTGACTCTAAATAATAAATAAAGTAACAAAACAGACCTGGATGTATGTAAGTACATACATACATACAACTATGGCGTACGGCGTTCCAACTCATTTCTAGGCAGAGTCCAAAAATAGCAATGAAAAACATTAAAAAATATCACTAGAACTCCGTGGTATGTGAAAAATATTAATACTTAAAAGGACCTAAAGGTCCAAAATAATCAAGAAGGATATTAAACCAGCTAGATCTAGCTAGATAATCTAGGTAGATAATTCCTAGTAAAATACTATTTAACGAGACTAGAAAGTAAGGACTTTAAGTTCATGAATTCAATAACAAATAATCACTTTATTTTCCAATTCTAACTATTTGTTAATATCAATATTGTTATTGTTTGTCTATATCACATTAATTTTTTTCAATAATATTACATTTGTCTGTTAAAATGTATTCAAAAACTATTTATTACGTCGTTACAAATCATTTTTATTTATCTATAGTATCTTAAATGAATTAGTTTCCTTCCGATCTTTATAGAGGAAGTTAACACAATACTTTCACATTATTGCTACAAATCTTTTAAAATATAAACATTAAGACCTCATTTAATAAAAGCGTTTTAATTTCAAGAATGTATATGAATATAATATTAGTACATATTTTTATAAAAATATTTACTCAAGTCATATAAAATAATTACAACAATGCTATTAAACTTGATTTTACTTCATTTGTTAAAATAGCCTTGTGTTGACAACATAAGGGAATTGATTCCTTATAATGACTATGTGTAAATGGATTTGATGCATTCAATATGTTATTAAGAATATAATTAGTGCTGCCCTAGAACATTGTACATACATGGGGCACACCTTAATGACATTATTACGGTATTTAGTATCTACAAATTTTAATATATCATAGTTTAATTTGTTTCAAAGTTTTTAAATTGTAGATTGGTAAATTTTAATTTTTTTTGTTTAAAAGATAAAAATACTAGCTTATTATTTTTATATAAAAATTCATATTATTTCAAAAATAACATTGAGACACGAATTAACCTATTTAACATAAGTTGATAATACGCGGAAAATGCTGAATGCTATATGAATATTTCTGTAAAAAGAGCATACTTTGAAATAAGAATATAAATACTTATTAAGAAACAAATCTTGTACTACGAAAGCAGTTTTAAAGCAATCGAGATCTTGACTTTGGAACCACATCCAATTTTTGTAAAGAATTAACTTCCTTTCTAGCACTAAGTATCACAGACTATAAATAGCCTCACATTAAATCAGTACATCAAAATTCGTTTTAAAGGATGCCACGATTTGGCAATACACAATTTGGTTAGTGTTAATGGTTCATCTTCCACTATGGGATATGCTGATAAATTTTGGATGAAAGTTTGGATAAAGTTTATTTCGTTGCCGCTGGAGGAAAACGTTATAGAGCACGTTTATATCTTCGGTGGAAGGATCTGGTGACCAACTATAGGAATGCACCCGGTACTACCAATTGATGACAACAAGCCACTGATCACTGGATGTGACTAATGACGACTCTTATCTTCAATGGCCAACTAAGTTGCACGAGCATATACAGCTCATTGAAACGGTCATGAAAGCGGATTAATAAAACTTTAGGAGGAATATTTCTTCAATGCTATAATTGTATAAAATACTTTATTACTTTTCATTTATAACAAGTCATTGAATTGAGATTTAAGTCCATTATTTTAATAATTTAAAATGAATACCGGAAGTGATAATTTGTTTGTATGCAGCGTTAATAAATATGTAAACAGCCTAATATGGAATATAAATTTCAGCCCCATAAAGTATGCTATATTTTAAGGTTTTAAACGAGCAAACACACTACACATTGAAGAGGAATAAAACTCATATGAAAAGCAAAAATAAATCAAATTCTTTAATAAAAAAAATGTAGAGGCTATTGTATATGCCAATTATTAGCATTGTATTCTACTTTATGGTATTTTTGTTGTTGTCATGGCTTGTTATTATTGTTATATTTATTGTTATAGTTATTGTTACTGTTTAAACACAAAGCCTACATACATAACAACGTAAACGCCAATCACGCGTAATAAATCATTGTATGCTGCATACGGATCACGTGACGTATACGTATGTGTATGTTAAAGAGGAACAACAAAAATGGCAATAGAAATAAAATACATTAGCATGCGAATAAGTTAGTCGGAGTGATATGCACTAACACACTAACACACTAACAACAATTTTGATTAGCAGATTAAACGAATCCACGCTGGGGAAGTGCAAAAACATTGTTGTGTTGAAATCGATTAGAAGCAGTAATTTAAAGCAATGCGCTTTATAATTTTAAAGATATTAGTGTGTGTGAGTGTGTGCATATAACTTGAATATGAGAGTGTAAGCTTTAATATAAAAATGTTGTGTGCAATTCGCCTCAGCGTTTTATTGATAAATAAGTATGAAAATATTACGATATGTGTAATTTTATTTGTATCAAAATATATAAAATTATTTTTTGGAAATTTTGTATGTATTATATCACATACAATATATTTTACAATACGGAAATAAAACAGAAATAAAAAGATGCATTAATACATGTGATGTATTCGGCAGCAATATATTCCTACACCAGCTAACAACAACAAAAAATATAAAAAATGCTAGTCACTCCTTTTATAAGCCATTGCTGTTGCTGTTGTTCTTGTAGTTTCTGTAGTTGATTTGCATCTGAGTTTACAGCGCATAAATTTACGCAAGACTTTGCTGTCAACTTTAAAGCAAACAAGAAATCAATAAGGCTGAATATGTGAATTTGCCCCATAAGCAATTTTAAAATATGTTTGATATATTCAATATAGGAGTAGTTTACAATTTTTTTGCATACTAAATTTATCTACTGCTAGATCTTGATCTAAATATAGAGTATTGAGGCTTCTTATCTGCTATAATTGAGTAAACCTGGTTACATTTATACTTTTAAACTGCAGATACTCTCCATCTCTTAGCAATTCGAATTGTTTACTGGGTATTTTCAAAACTCATACATATGCACACACACGTACACAAATACCCATACACTTGTTTGCAACTACACATTTGTACTTGCGGGCAACTACAAAGAAGCACAGCTGCGTTGCTTGTCAGTCTTGCCTATTTATGCATGCATTGCATAGTGCGATAGAGAGTGTGTGTGTAGCATGCGACATGTTGATTGCATGCTACATTCTGCATGCAATATGCCAAAAATTTAGCATAATTTTTGTTTTTGTTCGCCTCGCATGCAGCGCTCGCACTGTACTTGACTTTATCAATAACGTCAACATTGCCTTGACGTTGTGTCAACAGAAATTGTTGCAATCTCATGCAATACTATGCGCTCAAAAGTATGCTTCGGTGGAATGTATGAAAAAAATGCTGCTGTGGCATCAGCAGAAAACGCAACATAAAATCAACAATTTGCCGAAGACACCGGAAAGGAAGTAGAACAGCCAAAAATTATTTAAATTCACTTTAGTGGCTGTAAGTGTGGTTGAAATGCTTCGTTTTCGTGTTGCCAGACTATTTTTTTTTTTTATGAAAGTACATTTTTCGATTCACAGCTTAGCTGATTGAATTTCTTATACATACGGTATTGTGACAATCTCTATGAGAAAGAGTATATATACTCTTATACATATATGTTAATTTATAAAGAAGAGGTGGATAATTGGAAAAAAATTTGATGATTCAAATTGCTTTTTATTTAATAAATATATCTGACTTGGCATTTCTTGTCAGAGAAATTATCAAATATAAAGTGAAGATGTCAAAAGAGATTTCGATATATTTTTATGTTGCGATTGAGGCTAAAGAAGGCTATCTGTTCTATTTGATATTCTGATTAGTTCGGAACAGAATTAATAATATTTGTTATGAATTATTTACCAATAATAACCTTTTAACATCATTCACTTAATGAAAGTTACATCAGACACTGACTTATAATAGCACGTGTTTGAAACGTCAGTCTTAGGAACAATATACACCAGCAGTATATTTTTTCTATGGTGTAGTATACACCACTTATACACACTGAAATTGTTTACTTGTACATTCAATAAGATGACGTACCTGTTGATAAAACTCGTGCCACAATGGATTTCTGGAAACCCTTTTGATTGATATTAGAAAATAGTAGTTTTGATTAGTCTTGGCGTTCGTTTGATATCACGCCATCAGGGTTTTGCCTTTAGAACAACTTAAAGTCAAAGGCTTATATTAACAAGCCAATGACGTTAGATGAACTTAAGACCAACATCCGTCAGTCATAGCATAGATACTAATATTTTATATTATTCTAATATTAAATAGAAATTTGGATCATGAAATATAAGACAAATTAGAGAATTTGACTTTTAAAAATAATCATGAAATAAAGTAGATATTATACTATGTTTTTAATTCGACTGATTATCATATTTTCATAAAAATTTTGTACGGTTTTGTATAGAGACTAACACATATTGCTGCATACTTGTCTAGTTAAGTACAATATTTTAAATATAGCACTAGTTGAAGTTTTTGTCACAAAGGCATTCAAGACAAGCATTGAAATAAAACCATTTGTACGATCCTAATAAGCTGAGCTTGTATTATGTGAAATCCTTTCTCAGTATTAATTAAATGAGTTTTTATTTCTGAAATATTGTTGCTTGTTACCACCAAAATCGACCAATGGAAAAGTCAGACTATATAGTTTTGTGGTTCTATGCAAAATTCGTGAACGATGGTTTTAAATAAACATTTGTTCTATTTGAAAGAAAGTGTAATACTTACAAAATAATATAATATAAATAGATTAAGTACGTAAGTAATTATAACACTTACAAGAGATTATCATATCGAGGAGCTTTCCACTGAGCGTCACTAAGCTCTTTCCCATAGAGCTCCCCAAGCCCTTGGTATCTACCATATTTCACCGAAATGGATCACTTTTCCCGCACAAATTCGTTATTTAGTCGTGGACTTAACAGCTCACTCTACACAGAATATTCTTAAAGAGTTTTAACGTCATTACCCATTATAAATATTTACTAAGTTTTCATTTCTAGCTAATATAAATTTGGAAACTCATATACTAAAACTTCTAATGTTTCACTTTTCTTCATATAGGTACATATTAATGTGTACGTGAATAAATCTACCGCCAATCCTTATTGTAATTAATTTAGTGAATTGTAAAGTAACTACTACAAGCCAAGGTGGAGAGTATATACACCACCATTGGAAATTTAGCTTTTATAAATTGAAAAGCAGGATCTTGAAGAGTTAATAATTTCTTTTTTTTAAATTTTTTTTCTACAAGCCGTAGTACCTAGTACTTCAGTTCCTTATTTTTAGTTAACAGTAAAATTGATTTTAGTATAAACTCACAAATACATAAATAAAAATATTTTTAACGAAAAAAAGATTCATAGAATAATTGTATTTTGATAAGAAATAGGTTGCTAATATAAATAATATATTATTTAATTTTATATCAAATATTATATTTGTTTATATATATTATATATATTATTTATCACGCGTAATAAATCAACTCGCCCGTGCAATTAGTGGAGTAACATTAGCATGACTTTCTCAGGATTATGTTCGTAGATTAGGTTCCATACATAAGAAAGAACAAATCATGCAACAAATAATGCCTCTACGAACAGAATAGTATTGAAATTTAACAATTAAAAATTAAAATATTATTATTTAATTAATTCAATTATTCTACAGTTGGTTCATGATTTCGTTCTAATATAAACACAGCAAGTAAAACTGTTAGTAAAAACTTTCATAGCAAAAGTTACAAAACTCCAAAAAAATATGCAAACACAGAAGTCAAGTAAGGCTTTGGATCAGTTGGTTAAGGTGCGATGATTCTGAGCTACACATTTGGCAGGACCCGAGTTCGATTCCTGGTACTTGCAGTCTTAAAAATAATTATTTACGAATAATTAAGTACAAGAATTGTTTCCAAGACCACTGATGATGCGTATTTGGCAATACTCGAAACAGCTGTAGGTCAGCCAAAAATTCAATTAATTAAAATTATAAAAAATAAATTTTTGTTGTTGTAGTTAACTACTGTTCGAAAAAACCTCTTAATATATTATTTATATATATTGATTCCTAATAAAATTGTAAAAATCTTTTAAATTGACTTTGATAATCTACTGGAAATCTCTCAACTGCAGAAAAAACTTCATACAATTCCTCTAAATATTTCTTTTTGTTTCATGCAAGCAAGTAAACGTGGTATACGGGACGTATGAGTGATACGATCTCATGTTGAAGTTAATATAAATCACAATTTCAAAATGATTTGTAAAACTGCAAATTTCATTTAGTGTATAGACAACAATAAACACAAAAAAATGTATAAGCAATAAAAAATTTTCAAAGAAGAGAAAATACTTCAAGAGTATCGTATCGAAACTTAAGTAGCAAAATGTAAATTCATTGATTTTCAAGGACCAAAAAACTTTGAATAAATAATAATTTGAGAAGAATACAAATACAAAGAGCATAACTTATAGCTGTGATTACATATATGAATCTATATTTAATACACGAATTGAGTGTTGGGCATAAAAAGTGGGAAACTACCTACAACAGATTCAGATTTTCTTGTAATCCCTGTTGTCAACGAAGTGTGAATCAAATCAACGCCCAAAAATTGCTGTCACCAGAAAAAAAGAAATAAATGTAAGTAAATATGCTAACAGGAAAGAATGCTATATTATGTGGAGAGATACTCGTATATGTAAAAAATAATAAGCTTTCATCCCAAACATGTACTTAATAGGATACTTGAAACCGTATTAGACAGACAATTGAGCCTGCAAAGTGTGAAAGCCTAATTTTCCTACAAGACAATTTTGGGTAAACGATTTCATTTGATTTCGCATTCAACAGACTTTATTAACTTGAAGAAAAGATCCATTTATTTTTCATTTATTTTGGTTTTTTAGGCAGACATGAAATTTATTGTTAGTAGCATTATTATCACATGGCACACATATTTTAAAAATTTATTATTTCATATTTTTCGTAAATTTTCTGATAAATATTCACTTATGCGCAATTTTACATGCTTGAGTGCGAGCATCCACAGAAGTGATGTCTTAAGTGGGGGCGATTGACAATTCAATCTCAATTGAGGCGTTGAGGAAATTCAGTGGAGGCAAAGGTTGAGCCCCGAAAGTTGCTTTTTGCTTTATAGTTGCAGTTTAACAAAGCATAAGTCAATATATCTGACTGAGCTTATAGATTTATTGTTATTGTAATGATTCATTCTCATTTTTATTGTGCAATATATTTCTGATTTTAAGTTGAGTTTGGATGCTGAGTTGTTTTCGGTTTCGGATTTGACTGCGGATACGGATTTGGATTTCCATTTGAATTTGAATTGTTGAATAAAATATTGGCAATAATTCTTTATTTTTTTTTTTTCATGACTTAATACTGATATATGTCATATTATATGTTTATGACAAGCATGGGCTAGATTGTTTGTTCGAGAGGCGAGTACACTTGCAGATGTGAGCGAAGAAGGTCGGTAGATTTCCGTGTGTGAGATTATGCGGAAATAATATAGTAGCTTTGTGAAATTTTGAAAAATGAAGTAGAATTTGAAAATCATATCTTCATACATGATTAGTAGAGGCAATGATGTGGAACAGTTCATTCAATGAATATAGTTAAGTACAGTTACATATGCAAATACTCGTATCTTTTAGACATTAATAAACATACGCAGATATTGTATTGCAAATCATGTGAAGTAAATTTATATGTAAAGACATAATAAATAATTCAGATAAATTATTAAAAGGAAGTGAGAATATTTATCATTGAATGCGTATATATATATGTATGTATAAACTTAAATATTAATTTAACAAATTATTTTAAAAATGAATGTATCTGATATTTGCTTCTATCTTATTCTTCTTCCATTTCCTTAATGTAACGTTGCAGATTCATAAGTATTTATCATTCAGCCATCCTTTTATACTGCAACTTAATCTGTGGAGAATGAAGTGACATCACAAGAGTTTAAATGACAAAAAAAAAACAACAAATATATCAACTTCAACAGCCGAGTAAGACAAAAAGGAAGAAGACCTAGCATAGCAAATGCTACCATTTGCCAACCTCAGCAATGGAAGCCTTTAAGGAACTGTTGAAAAAGAAAGAAAGGCACGCACCTTGCAATCGTGATAAGATGCGCTCATAGCTACTAAAGTAATTGTTATCCTTGATAAGGATGCTGAGGCACGTAACGAAGCAATTTCAACATACAAATAAACAATATGCGAGTGTATAGTAAATATGTATGTTTGTATTTCTAACTGCAAAGCAATGGATAGAATTGCAATTGTCAACGTGGCTAATAACGGTGTGTAATGCCAATAATAAGGACGATTCTTTTTTTCCAAAGCTTTTGTTTGCTTCTGATTGTCTTTTCTAGTTCCTTTTTGTTCTTTTTTGTTCTTTTTTTGTGTTTTTTTCTTCTGGTTTTTATGCTTTTATGGTTTTTAAATTTCTTGTTTATTTAGGTAAAAGGTTTCCTGATATATTATTTATTCCTCTTAGGTTTGTTTTGGCAGTTACATTTGTTTGTTTACATTTTTGAACCTCAAACAATAAAACCAATAAAAAATTTATGAAATTTTGTTGTAAATATTGAAAAAGCATATTGTTTTATTAGCCTAAATAAAATTTATTGGATGCAGAAAAGAGTAAAAATGTATTGATGAGATACGTATATACGAAATGAATTATGGGGAACCAATAAAAGTAACTGTTATCAGAAAGAAATGCAATTACTTTAGACCTAAATGTAGTATTTAATGGATTATGTCTTATTTTAATTTATATGGTCATTTAAAATTTATTTCTAATCTAATTTTATTACAAAAATAACGAGACTTTTTATTACCATATTCTGGACATGACTTTAAAATAAGTATTTTAAGTAAAATAATATAAAGATTAAGTTAAAGTATTTACATGTTATTTCACAAATTATAACAAACTTAATTTAGATTCCTATTCTATAAAAACTAGAAAATTATCTAAAATGATCTATACATTCCAAATCCTGCCACCTAAAAATAGAACACACAAAAAAAGAAAAAAAAACAATTTCATATACAAAATCTAAACTACTTTAGCATAAATAAAGGAAGTTGACAAAATATAACATGTTTCCACTGTCTCATTTAGGCAGTTTCGTACATTAAGGCCGATAATGAGGATAATTTAATATGCAAAGAGCTTCGATATAAATAAGTTCATTATGAATAAATCAATTGATTTAAGGCGAAAAATATCAAATGCAGTCTATAAGAATAAATTAACCACAAGGTAAATTACTTAAATTTCCAATATTTGCTATATGTTTTGTAAGTTAAATAAAAACAAACCAGCTATTTAACATTCATAAATCAGTTTATGTCAATGGAAACACCCAAATTTTAATTTCATTTACATAAGTAGTTTTAGATGTAGTGGGAACATGATATGAGGTTAATTGAAATAAAGTACAAATAATATAAAGAAAATGAAAATAAATAAAACTGAGTTTTGAAGCATTTTGCTTCTACTGCTGAATCTAGCCGGCTTTTAACCATAACGTACTAATTCTCAGTTAAATGGATCGAATCACTAGTCGATTTAGGATTTCTAAGATCGTTAAGGTGTAGACAGTGAGCACAATTATTTTGCAGTGCTCAACGCACGATTATGTCCAACTCTGTCTGCAAGTTCAAATGTATAAATTCTAGTACCCACAAACTATAGCTAATTTGTGTAACAGCATTAGTAATGGGTTGAGATTGGAAAACAGATATAAAAGTAGTAGACGTTGTATCAGATATACGAAGAAATAAAAAGAAAAATAGAGAGAGAGACAGAGAGAGAGATGTAATGAATGTGAGAGGGAGAAAGAACTACACTCAACCTATGAAAGGGAGTATGTTAGTGAGAGAAAGAGTTTGAGATTTCTATTGTTCGATTAAATATGGCTGGTATAAGTAATAGAGTTTTCATTGATTCAAAAAGTAAAAAAAATATTAATGTTATGTCTGGGAGAATAGAAAAAAAATATATTGATGGTGAATGATTTTCATGTGTCTATCGGCGAAAAGAAATGTTGAAATGTAGTCCGAATATGTAAAGATACGAAATAAAAAATCCCAATGAAACAATGTGGAAATACTAAAACAAAAATGAATAAATATTACTGGAACTGAGCATTCAAAATCAACAGAGGATTACCGAGATTGATAGTAGATTACTATTATTTCAAAGATTGAAAATATTTATATATTTTTATGCATGTGAGATAATGAACTTTAAGAAATAGTTTTTAAGAAATAGTTACAGAAAAATATATATATGTATTTATATAATAAAAATTTTTATAAAGTCCTTAAAGCATGTGAAGAAGATGACGGCTTCAAGTAAAGTTATTGTAGAGGAAAAGATTTCAAGGATGGTTTAATAAGTAATGTGAAGTTGTCATTAAGAAACGTTCAAGTAGCAATGAGTAGGGAACAAACTAGTAATTTGGCTGTTATAGATAACTACAGAACGATAAAAAATGACTACATTTCAAATTTTTCAATAAAAAACTAGAGGCATATTATTATAAAATAGGCATGCCGTTAATTTTCCTGCATGATAGTCTTTTGGAGTTGAGGTAGAAAAATAAAGCGCGTGATTTGTCATATTGCTTATAACAAAAGTATAGATTTTTTAATATATAAGCAAAAGACTTCATCGAAATCATCAGATATATATAGTAAATCGAGGACTAGGTTGATTAAAACAGAATTTCGATAAGCAATTCCACCGTTAATTACAATTTTTTAATTGTTTTAAAAATTATTTTTTTAAAAGTCACTGAGGTGCATTGGCTTTATGTGAGATTAAATATAACTTAAGAAAATACATTATTTCACGAACTTAGTCTCTTTGGATCCTTTCACAAAAAGATTGAAAATACTGCAAATCAATGAGAAAACAGTGTTAGATAGAAGTTACTTCAAGAAGTGGTTCTAAACAAGTACTAGAGCAAAATAACGCTACATATTGACATTTATCTTAACTCTCTTAAGTAAATATATTCCTGGTGAAACTAAGATTAATCTTGATATACTTTGTAAATTATAATGATGTCATTGATTTAATTGTAGACATCATATCACAGAAAATATTGCAAAATAAATATGTGAAGCAAATTGAAAGAATATTGTAAATTGTGAAGGCTTTCAATTGACAATATGAAAATTATTTACTTAAAAAAATGTTCCGTATAACTCAATTAATTTATATTTTAAGTGCTATAACACTCAACTGTTAACTGAACGGGGTTGCTTCATTGGAATGAAGTATAGCATTATAAGTTATAACTATAATTCAATTTACTAATTAGTCTCGTTTTATACGTATTTAAAAAAGAGTACAATAAATACATTACTTTTTTTAAAATAATTTCCACTTAATTCTATATATTTGCACACTTTTCCGATTAACCAACCACAATATTTTATTTGCAGTTAACTATGCCATTTGCACGTTTTCACATTTCGCCTGTTTCCTTGAAACAATCCCACTTCATATTGATGCATGACCATAATAATTTCAGATACATGTCCATAACAGTTCTTTAAAGTGTCCTTTACTGTCGTCGGCCGGTATAGAGCCATTGTTACCAATGAACGTACCGCATTCGCTCCAACGAGCTTAAGTGGTACGATTACGTAGCGTTTGTATATTAAAATGTTTTTTATATTTTTGATATAAGGAGAGTTTTGATTGCTTTAAAGCTATAATTATTATATGAATTTAAAAACTTCTTAGAAATAAAAATTTCGTTAAAATTGCTATACGGCTCGAAATAATCCATTTGCCAATAAGATTACTATCCGTCCACGATAGTAGTAATAGAAGGTTTTAATTCAGGTTGCTTTCACAGTTTAAAAATCGATACAGATGAGGATATTTTCGCTATATCGTATTATACTGGCAGTTTAGATTATTTCAGATAGTGCTGTCAATATATTACTTTAAAATTTAAATACTTTTTTAATTGATCAAACTTTTTTAATTTATAAATTTGAAAAGTAGATAAGTTTATATAAAGAGTTTCTAATGTTTGTTTTATTTCCGGCCTTTACTGCGGTAAGTAAGCACTTTTTAATTTTTTTGTCATCTGGTTTTTTATTTTAAAATTTATAATTTAAAAAGGCTTATGGGAACATTATATAACAAACATAAAACAAAGTTATAATTAGTTAACAACTTAAACTATTTTGTGGAAAATTTAAAAAAATCTTTCAAAATACGACTTAAAATAAGTTATATTGAGTATCATAGCCGTAAGTTGGAATGTATGTTAGAAATATAATGAAAATAACGTCCATTAAATTAATTTTCCTGTTTTATCTTTTATTTTCAATTATTACAGGAAAGTGAGGGAGAGGTGACTAGAGATCTAACTCAATAAAATAAATTAAATGGTCTGGAATAAAAATTATTTGGTAACTTATTGATGTTTCGGTGTAAATAACAGGTTCTTGCTCTATAAGTCACTTAAAAGTAGCAAAACTTATAATGAATTCTATGAAATTTAAAAAATAGTTAAGTTATTCATAATCTCAATTATGAAAGATATTTTGTTAACCTTATGTTTTCGCACATAATCGTTTCCTTATCGTTATTTATCGAAAATGGATTGATTTATGTGTTACCCCATATATTTTTCATCTCCATTGATAGATTATGAAATTATCATGGAAATTGTTCAGATGACGCAAATGGTTAATGATATAGCGGATCACGGCGTACAATTGGTATAGGAATGAATATGACAATATAATGAAAAGTTGCATGTTGTAAACGAATATTGACAAAATTATACTGAATAGTTTTGTGAACTATGTTTTAAACTATCGAGGAATTATAATTCACAAATAAGATAAAAAAAGTTAATATATATGTAAAACATTATGACTTTCCTAAGAAGCATATCATTTTGCCTAATAAAAGTTGGTCTGATTTAAGGTGAATTATTACAAACATAAGCCGCCAGTTTCATTACTATAAAGTGATGTGGATACATAATGGATATTCTTATCCATTATCTAAAATGGTTAAAAAAACTCTTTATCATCATAAATAATTATGGTTTTATATTAAATAATATTTGAATTATTCAAATGAGCTCGGCTTGCTTTACTGAGTGTGTAGAAAAACGAAAGAAATATTTTGAAAAGTAATTTTACGTTTAGTTTCTATTTACAATTTACATATAATTTGTTTACTGTCGTTGATCACTGTTGCGTTCTGGCATTATAAATAAAATGTACATGTAAATATAAAATAGAAAATATCAAAAGATAGAAAAAAAATATTTTAATCACCTTTTATCACATTTTCAATAGCATTAAAACATGACTAACATTTTATTCTACTAAATGCACTAAACTGTGCAAAAACTGTTATAAAAACAAATTCCGATCTTAAATTTTACTCATGTGCGGCATGGGCTATAAAGGACAAGAAAAAATGTTTGTTTTCTTTTTTAATAAATAATGTACTATAATAATAACTATATAAATAAATGCTTTTGACATATAAATTATGATATATCATATAGAAACGTTAAATGTATTACTTTATACCTGTTAACCCGCTTAAATTTTAAATTTATTCACAAACGGTCAAAAACGTTTTTAGCCTAAAAATATGCTTTACATTTAACCCACTTCAAACCAGTGATTTTTCATTTATTTACAGCTGTCAATTTTGTTTCTGATTTTTGAAACTTCTCTACAGCACGTGAGTCGAAACATTAGGTTATTTGTTTTCTATTTCCATAAGTTTTTTAAATTTCGATAAATCAAAAGCACTATTTCAGAAAGTCTTCATTCCAAGAAAATAATTTCTTTTTAATTTTAAAATAGTTTATTTTAAGTTGCTTCTTCTATTAGTATAAATATAAATTCAAATAATTAAAAGTAATTCATTAAATAAAAATAATTGTTTAAGTAATTATTGTATAAAAATGTTGTAGTGTAAACTTGCGGCATTACAGCATAAGGATACTTTCGACGGTTCTGTTAAGCGGTAACCGCATCATTAAGAGAAACCCTTTTTAAGCTGCTTAACAAGCGAACATTTTGCAATTTCTACTTACGACGGCTTGGCTTAATAACGTAGCTTTTGTTTTTTTTTGTTATTTTAAAATTAATATTTTTTTTACTGCATTTTGCGTTTACATAATTTTTGCATATTAATAACATATTTATTGCTGCAGCACGTTTTTCCCTTTCCCTACCCCTAGCCATCATCACTTTCTGCTTGCATTAACAACATCGTTTTCATGTGCGCTTCATCATTGTTCAACGCCTTGCAAATTGCAAAAAAAAAAACAAAACAACACAAAATAATTTTTAATTGTTTTAAAAATTATTTTTTTAAAAGTCACTGAGGTGCATTGGCTTTATGTGAGATTAAATATAACTTAAGAAAATACATTATTTCACGAACTTAGTCTGTTTGGATCTTTTCACAAAAAGATTGAAAATACTGCAAATCAATGAGAAAACAGTATTAGATAGAAGTTACTTCAAGAAGTGGTTCTAAACAAGTACCAGAGCAAAATAATGCTACATATTGACATTTATCTTATCTCTCTTAAGTAAATATATTCCTGATTAATCTTGATAGACTTTGTAAATTATAATGATGTCATTGACTTAATTGCAGAAATCATATCACAGAAAATATTGCAAAATAAATATGTGAAGCAAATTGAAAGAATATTGTAAATTGTGAAGGCTTTCAATTGACAATATGAAAATTATTTACTTAAAAAAATGTTCCGTATAACTCAATTAATTTATATTTTAAGTGCTATAACACTTAACTGTTAACTGAACGGGGTTGCTTCATTGAAATGAAGTATAGCATTATAAGTTATAACTATAACTCAATTTACTAATTAGTCTCGTTTTATACGTACTTAAAAAAGAGTACAATAAATACATTACTTTTTTTTTAAATAATTTCCACTTAATTCCACATATTTGCACACTTTTCCGATTAACCAACCACAATATTTTATTTGCAGTTAACTATGCCATTTGCACGTTTTCACATTTCGCCTGTTTCCTTTAAACAATCCCACTTCATATTGATGCATGACCATAATAATTTCAGATACATGTCCATAACAGTTCTTTAAAGTGTCCTTTATTGTCGTCGACCGGTATAGAGCCATTGTTACCATTGAACGTACCGCATTCGCTCCAACGAGCTTAAGTGGTACGATTACGTAGCGTTTGTATATTAAAATGTTTTTTATATTTTTGATATAAGGAGAGTTTTCATTGCTTTAAAACTATAATTATTATATGAATTTAAAAACTTCTTAGAAATAAAAATTTCGCTAAAATTGCTATATGGTTCGAAACAATCCATTTGCCAATAAGATTACTATCCGTCCACGATAGTAGTAA
>NC_051847.1:118420672-118427055 GCF_002237135.1 Teleopsis dalmanni
TACGAAAACTGTTACGAGTAGTTGGGCTATTGAACTGGGAAGATGAGCCTGAAGTATATGATAAAGCTGCACCACCGACAGCTGGACTTAATGTTGCCGCAGAAGAATCAGATGTCGTAGAATTAATTGAACTGGATTCGCTAAATTGTGCTGAATGCGTTGGTGATCCTATTAATGTATCTAACATGGGATACGCTGCAAACGCTGATGTGGCAGAGTCAAATGAATTGCTCATATTATTAGCAGCAGTGGAATTGTTTTCATTTGTTGCATATGTCGGTGGAGGACGTGGTGGTGGAGGTATTGACATAGTTACACCATTACCTTCAACATATGAGTACATTTTAAATGGCAAATTAAGCACTAAATTCTTAAAGAAACCACGTAAAACAGCTTCAACGCGTAGCTCATAGGATATATTTATGACACCGCTAAATTGATCATCTGATGGTTGTGCTGTAATTGGCAGAAGTAGTTCATGAGCAAATGACCGTTCACTCTTTTTTTGCACAGCTCCTGTTTCTTTACATAATATGCTAACACATTCAGTTTTCTGTATGCGTAAAGGCACATGGCTGTAGTACCAAATGTATTGCAACACTGAGAAACGCAACTTTTCGACATTGGTTGTGCTATTGTTGGTAACGGTAACACATATACGCATTGGTTCACCGCGTACTGCAAAGTCTTCCGGCAACAATGCTACCATTGTTATTGGACGTGTACCAAATAAACTAATCGTTTTCGTTATTTGCTTTTCTAAGGATGTAGGATTGGCACGATATGTTGCATGCAAAGGCATATGCTTTACCACTTTAATGGGAATGATATGACGTTCATCGAAAGTCCATGGACGCTGTATGAGTACACGCAGTTTATACTTTATGGAACCATAACTGCCTTTAAAGCTGGATGGTAGATTCCATTCTAAAGGCATGGAAAAGTCAAAAGTGTGTTCACCAGGATTTAACTCAACACCTCGCGGCTCAAACGCAGCCAGCGGGCTTTCGCTGTGTGCATAAATTTCTTTACTGGAATAGAATAAACTACGTGTTGAGGTTTCATTGTTCGAACTTTTGCGCATTATTTCCATCCATTTGCATTTTCCCTTACCGGTAATTTGGACTTTGATAGCTACAACGAGAAATATTTTATTAAATCAAAATATTTTTGTCTTATATGAAGCATATTTAAACAAAGGTTAAATAATACGACAATGTAGATTAGATCTAGATGTATTATAGAGTAGATAATTTATTGCCTAATATAGAATATAATATGCAGGCGTCTGAAATTAACTATAACTTTGGAAGTTTAATTTTTTTATCAATACTGAAATGAAACGAATTCACCGATATTTTATGCAAAACAGAATTTTAACTTAATCACCATACTTTATTCTTTAATAAAAATTATAATTTATTAATTATATTTAAACAAATTATATTTTATTGCAGTATTATTCCGATATTTCAACTAATTTCGATAGTCATCTTTAAGGAACTGAGTTCCCTCAAAAAGAGACTCAGTTATCTTCAGACGCAATATTTTTATATATCTTACTGAAATAGCCACACTGTTTAAAGTGTAGTATACCTGCCTAGCACCACTGCTATGTGTCACCAATGATTTAGTGATGCGCATTACAGAACTGATTCAGCCACTGTTAAGCATGCTTCAAAATAGTTATTCCTAACACCATTTATATGCTTCACCCGTTATGTAGGGAGATGGATTACAGAATTGATTCCAACCGAATAGATTAAATTAATGATTAGTTAGTTGAAATAAACAAAAACTCTCCGATTAAAAACATATTTTTTACACTGCTTCCAATAAAAACAAAGTTTTTTTTCAAAATTATACCAAATCGCGCAAATTCGGATATAAAACTAACAATAACTTAGATTTCAAACTTTCATTCACGTACTTATATCCTCAATACCATGCAGTGGATCTTTATAACGGAATGTTAAATATACAACTTTACAGTTAAAAGGTTAAGGCTTTAAAAAAAAAACAGGATAAGCCAAGAAAATTATATAAGAGTAAGGACTGCAAGAGTATCAAGTGAAGAGTGTTTTATAACCGAAAAGAAATCATTGAAACCATCAGAACAGTGAAGATTACCGCATTTCTCTTTAGTATTCATAGGTATAACTAATGATGTCTTCGACTAGTAAATTTGGATTCAATCTAGATTTATTCTCGATCTGTCAAATTTTGGTGCCCAATCAATCGTTTTTAGAGTAATCTAGCATTTTTGTAGTTGCGTGAATATTTATTTGCATTTAAAATACAACTTAAACAAAATCAAATGTGATATATGGTACATTTTTATACTAATTAACATTTTAATTTAACCGATTCTTTTTTTTTTTTTTTAAAAATAATTTAATCTTATTAAAATAATTTCTACTCAAAAATCACTTGTTCTGCTGCATGGGCGATACGCTAATTTATGCGAAATAAGATCAACGTAGCATAAATTTTGCATAGCAAAATAAGATCAACGAAAACCAAACATTAACTAACACAATTTCAAATAATGAGTGTTCAACGAAGTCCCTTAGCAACACGAAGCCAAAAACAGCTACAGGCCGAAAACAATTCAAACTCAATTGAAAAAAACTACGACACTTGTTTAAACCAAAAACTAGGTAATATATCTCACTCTTGGAGTGAACAATGCCGTACCCCACTGATAAGCTCACCTCATACGCTCACGGTGGGACTCTCCCCATCAAATCTAATAGCACATTCCTGCTCAACATCAACATGTACTACAAATAGCGTCACAGTATGCACTGCAAACTCGATAACTAACACCTTGAGTTCTACATCAACTCAGATATCCGTTTCGTCTACTCATGCCTTATCTTTACTTCCAACAACTTCGGTAAGTTCAATCGCTAATATATCAAACAATATACTGAACGAAATACCTACTACATCAAATTGCGCTATGTTCTCGACACCTGTGCACAAAGAGCAGAACAGCCAAAAAACTTTCAAAGTACATACTCAATCGAAGGGAAACTCAAGAGAAAACTCATTAAGCAACTCTTCAATACAAAAAATTAATCTTCCAAAAGAAAGTCAGAAAAGAACTCGTTCAAGTCCTGAAATTCGTCGTTCAAAAAATGCTGAACAAACTAAAAAACAAGCTAAATTAGATAGTTACTGGCTAGACAATCCAAGCCGTTCCGCAAATAGATTTTCAGTACTAGAAACAGAAGAGGAAGAAGTTGAAGAAGTGACACAACATGCCGAAAAGCAGCCCAAACCTCCACCAATATTCGTAGATAGGGTGAATAACATAAATCCTCTCATAAATCTTTTGTCCTCACAAGTAGAAAACAATTTTGAGCTAAAAGTTTTAAACAACGAAAAGGTAAAAATCCAAGCAAAAACAACTGAGTCTTATGTTACAATAGTAAAGCAACTAGAATCGAAAAAAACCGAATTTTATACCTACAAGCCTAAAGATGAACGAAATTTCAAAGCTATCCTGAGAAATATGCATTCGTCTGTCAATACCGAGGACATTAAAACAGCTCTGGCGGAAATAGGTCATAAAGCTCTAAACGTGTTCAATATGAAACACAGAGAATCGAAAAAACCACTTCCTCTCTTCATTGTAGAACTTGAGCCTCAACAAAATAACAAGGAGATCTACAGCATAAAGAATTTGATGCATAGTCGAGTCACGTTTGAGCCTCCTCGTCCTAAACGAGACATCCCTCAGTGTAGTAACTGCCAAGACTATGGCCACACGAAAAGTTATTGTCGAAGACATCCGAGGTGCATCAAATGTGCAAAAAACCATTCTTCGTCTCAATGTCCAATCCAAGGAAGAAGTACTGAAGTCAAATGCGTATTATGTGAAGGAAACCATCCTGCAAATTATAAAGGCTGTTCGATTTATAAGCAGCTAAAAACTGCGAAATTTCCAACACTAAAACCTAAACCAACAACAACTACAAACAAAGAAACTGACGAAGAAAAAGACAAAGTTTCTATCCCAAGGGATCCCAAAAGAAGTTATGCTAGTGTGCTAGTGGAACAATCACCTAAATCTCATACTATTCCTAAATCTCCAGATACCATGAGCGAAGTTCTAATAGTAGTTAAGCAAATGTTAGAACAAATCACTACGTTAATGAATGTTCTTGTCACGCTGACGACTAAATTATGTCCGACAGTGAATTAAATATAGTGCTCTGGAATGCGAATGGGCTGTCAAAACACTGTTTAGAGCTACAAGAATTTTTAAAAGATCAAAAAGTAGACATCATGCTAATATCCGAAACACGTTTTACTTCAAAACATTATTTTAAAGTACCAGGCTATGACTTTTACCACACTATGCATCCCGATGGAACAGCTCATGGGGAAGTGGCATTTTAGTTAAAACAAATATATTACACTTTGAAATGCAACAATACCGCACTGAAGAGATTCAAGCAACCAGCATATCAGTAAAAGATTGGTGTGGCTCAATCACAATAACATCAGTATACTGTCCACCAAAACACGCAACTAAGACGGCAACATATAAAAAATTCTTTAGAACCTTAGGTAACAGATTTATTGCGGGGGGAGATTTTAATGCTAAACACGTTGAATGGGGCTCTCGGCTTTCAACACCCAAAGGACGACAGATGCTTGCGGCTATAAGAAGCGAAAACCTTTCAACTATCTCGTCTGGAGAACCAACTTATTGGCCCACGGATCCCAAAAAAAATGCCAGACTTGTTAGACTTTTGTGTTACTAAAGGAGTGCGACAAAACGACACTTTCTGTAAATCTAGCTTTGATCTTTCATCAGATCACTCGCCAGTATTATTACGGATAAAATCGAATATACAACTTAAAGTTCAAAAATGTTATCTGCACAACAAATTAACCAACTGGGATGCCTTTAGGCATACACTTAAGGCATTACTTGATGAAAAATGGCGCTTAAAACAGACGAAGAAATTGCGCTTGCAACTGAACATCTTATAAGGAGTATTCAACAATCAGCCTGGAGATCCACGCCTTCAAACATGCAACAATTCGCCACACCATTATGTAGTACGACTCAAGAACTTATAAGAGCCAAAAGAGCAGCCAGAAGGCGCTGGCAACAAACCAAATCTCCGAAAGATAAAAAACTTTTTAATGTGCTGATCAAAAATCTAAAAGAACATCTGAAAACAACCAGAAATTTGGAAATACAAAGAAATCTCCAAAGACTAGACGCAACTACTTCCACCAACTACTCTCTCTGGCGAGCAATCAAGAAACAGACAACAACGCACAATGCACCAGTAAAAAACGAACTTGGGCAATGGGCCCGAACAGATACAGAAAAATGCAAAGCATTTAAGGACCATCTGTCTTCAGTTTTTGTTCCAAACATTAATGAAGCCCCAAATAGTATATCTGAAGAGATTAGAGAGGTTTTACTGCAAACGCACCAACTGGACCTTCCAATACAAAAATTCTCCATTTTCGACATAAAATTTGAAATCAAGAAACTAAAAATAAATAAAGCACCCGGCTATGACCTAATTACTTCAAAAATATTAAAGGAGTTACCGGATGAAGCAATAGTACTGCTGCGAAACATTTTTAATTCTATTGTCACAAAAGGCTTTATCCCTCCCCAATTCAAGGTGGCTCAAATCACCATGATACTCAAACCTGGGAAAACGGCAAAAGATGTTAAGTCATATAGACCAATTAGTCTTCTACCAGTTATGTCAAAGTTGTTGGAAAATTTATTTCTTACCAGATTAATGCCCATTGTCAATAGAAGGAGACTAATTCCGGAATATCAATTTGGTTTTAGAAAAAAACACAGTACAATAGAGCAAGTACACAGAGTGGTTAATGTCATACATACAGCATTTGACAAAAAGAAGTACTGCACAGCAGCATTTCTGAACATATCCCGGGCATTTGATAAAGTTTGGCATAACGGCCTATTGTTTAAGCTTAAAAAGATGCTCCCAATTAATTACTATATTTTCTTAAAATCTTACATCGAATCACGATATTTCTTTGTAAAACAGGGGGATGAAATGTCAACTTTGCAGCCAATTCAGGCTGGAGTGCCACAAGGCAGTGTCTTGGGACCAGTGTTATACTTACTCTTCACTAACGACTTGCCTACCACCGTTGGTACTGAGATTGGAACTTTTGCCGATGATACTGTGGTAATTGCTACGGACGATAATCACCAGTTAGCATCAAACAAACTCCAGCGAGCGCTAGATAACATTTCCCAGTGGCTTAAAACCTGGAGAATAAAAGCAAATGAGACTAAGTCTTCACAAATAACCTTTACAATGAGAAGGAAAAATTGCCCTCCGGTACGACTTAACGATATCTTA
>NC_051847.1:118427155-118428644 GCF_002237135.1 Teleopsis dalmanni
TCCATATAATACTAACCACTAATAAACAAACTATGAAAATAAAATATTTCTATATCAGATCTTTTATGATAGATGTTATGGTAGTACTCGGAAAAAAATGCAGTTGCATCCTTAGAAAATTTATCTGCAATCAACTCATACAGACTTAATAAGATGAAAGTTTCTATGTTGCTTAAATTGAACTACATAAGTTCTAGTTTCTTACACCAAAAGTAACACAATATGTCTTGCAGTCCGAAATAAAAAATTGTCCTTTCTAAGAATACAAATAAAACTATGCAGTTCATCCATCCATACATGAACTATTATCAAATATTGTACTTTATGATGACAAAAAATTTCCAACTAATCATTCAGTCAAGCATACAAATTAATCAAGATTACTTTGCACAAAGGTCAAATGAATAAGTAAATATAGCACTGAGACATTTCTATAATCAAACACCATTATTCTACTTGATGGAGCTCGGAAGGTAACGAAAATCTTAGTTGCTCAGTGTTAGCGTTTCGGGATTAAAATATTTATCAGGACAAAGTTTTTTTAGGATTCTCTGTAGTTATTGTTAACGAAATATTTCGATGAATGATTCTCCCAACCAACATTAGCAGAAAGACAAAATTTCACACTACATTTTAAACAGATCGAATGATAAGTCACTCGTCTTTTCGATATGAAGAATTTTCTAAGTTAGCATACTTTTTTGTACATGGATGATTTTTTAGGTTCATAATGACTTAACTACTTTGTTGACAGACTAAGACCCTTTCAAAGTGTTTTCCTTAAAAATCCAAAATGAACCGATAGATTTAATTGTTTTTTTTTTAAATTTAATTAAATTAAAGAAAGAAAATTATTTCTTTCGAAAAGTTCCGGTTCACTTGACGAACATCTAAGAGTATCTTCATAGCCTTTTTTTTAGTGACTATATCCTAATTTAAAGAAGCTGTCCTTATGAGAAATTTTTCATGTACAAGTTATTGTCGTGGCGTTTATAGTACTACAAGCACGTGGAAGAGAATATTTTAAGAGGCACCTTTTGGATCTTCTTTCTCATTACTATATTACAATTCGGGTTAGGTCTGCTGTGTCTCTAATTCGCATGATTCGTTTACGGTCTGACACACACGTGACGGTGGGAGTTTGAATGGCCTTAAGGAGCTAATTACCAGTCACAACAGCTAGTTGATTGAAAGAGTGTCTTCTGCCATAACAAAAAAGATATTATCAACAAAGGTGATTGAACATGATTAGCAAAATTTGCCTGTTATTATTTCGTTGCACTTTGATTTTACTATCGATAAGGATGAAGTGCTCAACCAACTTCAGGAAAAACTCTAAGAAACTACTTTTAGAACTATTCCAGTTGCAACCAGCTGACATCTCCTCTGACTATTGTGGTGGAGCATAGAACTTTCTCATCCTAATATATAGAATTCTATTAAATATATTCATAAAATTTAATCCGTTTACTTATAATAATTGTGCATT